>NC_041395.2:337666949-337674449 GCF_900747795.2 Erpetoichthys calabaricus | reverse complement strand
CTGAGGTAAATGATATAACACAAGATAGGGGTTTGATTTGGGGTACTGATTCCTCTCTCTCTGTCTCCATAGAACAAAAGAAGGCAAACCGTAAATACACACACTCACCAACAACACTTCCGATCTATGAAAATGGCTTCCTCCAGACAACTCCAGTGGATAATGTCACTTCCAGTCCATCTGTGATGACGTCACTTCTGGCTCCTCAGGATGACGTCACTTCCAGTCCATCTATGATGACGTCACTTCCGGTCTTATTGGTTTCATCGTCATTTCCTCACAACTCATTTCCTGCAGTCATTTTGTGTATAAACAATCATTCCACCTCTTTATTCTGTCAAATGTTTTGTTTTATTTCATCAAATATTGACCGATCTTACTGCTTTTTCCCATGGATATTATATGGGGCAATTCCACAACTCTTTTTGCAGTTTCTGCGTGATTTAATTCTATTACAGTGGTACTTGAGCAGATCAGTTGTTACTACACATCCCCAGAATTCATTGTGCAACTGCTGTCAGATGTTCCAGCACAAGTGAAGAGAAGTGTGCCAGTCAGGACCTAGTGGAAGTTTTAAATTCCAAAGCCATAACACCCTAGCACCATGTTCAACAGACGAGGTGGTCTGCTTTGGTTCTTGAGCAGTTCCTTCTCATCTCCACACTTTGCTCTTGCTGTCACTTTGATGCAGGTTCATTTTTGTCTCATCGGTCCACAAGACCTTTTCCAGAAGCCTCTTTGAAGTTCTTTTTCTCAAACTGTAATCTGACCATCCTGTTTTTGTGGCTAACTAGTGGTTTGCATCTCACAACATGGCTTCTGTATTTCTGTTCAGAGGTCTTCTGCAGATAGTTGTTTCTCACCCATAACCTACAGCTGATAGTGGCAGTAGTCAAGCTATTGCAACTGTAAAGTTGTAGGAGGGATATCTGACTCTAATAATGATGACTGTTGAGTAAACAGTTACCTAAACTTGAATTTTTCATCATTTGTGGTCAAGTCATAGCTTTTCTGTCTTGCACGGAGCTCAGCAGGACTCAGATGCTTATGAATTACAGGCAGAGTTAAATGTTTAACCCCACCCAGATTTAGACACGTCCCTTTCCTCATGCTGCAGCAAGAACATGCCTTCTCATGCCATTTCATACGGGATTCATAAAAACAGTATTAACATTTGTGATGCATCATCTGTTAGAACACCAAATGCAATGCATACAGAATATATTTGTTATATGCCATTTGGTATGGGATTCATAAAAGCAGTGTTGCTTGTGATGTGCCATCTGTTGGAATGACATCTGCAATGCATTATATGTATTTGCCCGGTGAAGAGGTGGGCTGAACGCACCCCTAGAAGATGCGGTCGCTCCTCTGAAACCCACCTCTTAAACAGTGATACAATGGGAACAAATACAGTGTTTTACTTCCTCTATGCTCCATTGGCTCTGCTCTGCTGGCTTGCTGCTCCTCCCATGTCGTATGATCTGCGTCTCGCACAGTTCTTCAAACATTTAAAAGCCTGTACAGCAGCTATCCTTTTGTCTCTTTAACTTGTCTCTCTTCTTCCCCAGACAGCCTCTGCTTTATTCTTTATGCTTTATCATGCTGTTTACTAATAATGTTTATGTTTCTTGGAAACCCTGAATGAATCTGTGCAACTGCATGACCCAAGTGTGACAGCCCCTTTAACTTCCAGCTAGGGAACCCGAGAGGGGGAGAGAGAGAGAGAGAAAGAAAGAGAGAGAGAGCGAGAAAGAGCGAGAGAAAGAGGGAGCATTATTACATTTTTTTGTGATATTCCATCTGTTGGAATGACAGAGACATAACAGCCACAAAGATACAGATGCACAGACAGTTATTCTTCTATGGAGGATATACTGTATAATAGCCATTGAAAAATTTAAGGAAATATGACCGTTATAAAATTTTACCAGCTCTTCTGATAGTACTTCAGACTCAGAATTTCACTCAGTTGTGTACACTGGTCAATGAATGCAATTGCTTTTGTAGACTTGAAACTCTGATTTTTAAGAAAAAATATGACAGTACATTTAACACTCATTCGATTTGTCATTGCCTCCATATTTCAACAGGATATGTTGTTTAAATCATAATTCCCGAAAGTCATTTTATAAATTGTGACACGTGAGTCACTGTCTTGTACCCTAAAGATGAGGCTGAATCCACGTATTTTTGCAAAACCAGCTTTATTTTTCCTTGAAAAAGGAATAGCAAGGTTACTTATTATAGCGGGATCTACCATTCTACTATACACAGACACAGCAAGCAGGGAGGGTCGGGGCCCGGTCGCTGGCCAAGTTATAATGTGCCCTGCATCATCCAATGGGCAACTAGCATTTTGCGTGTGGCAGCAGTCAGCTTGTAGTTGTTTCTGTGGTGCTGTGACAAGAACAGAAACAACACCGACAAGCAACCATCAACAGACGCGGCAGTCACTCTTCTGTGTGTCATCCAGTTGGGGAGGGTCTTAAAAGACTTTGGAAATCTCACAAAATTGTCCAATACCAATATTAATTCCAAAGATACACTTCAAATATTTTTCCACTCATTTCTTCTGATTCGTTTTCCTGTTACTGTCAGTGAAGGCATCAGAATATGAGGCCTGATCTGTCAGCTACGGTTCATCTGATGCTTTTTGCTTCCCTTGTTTTTAACACCTATAGTAGCCAAATGTGAAAGGACAGCAATCAATGGCAGAATGCTGACCAGAGTGAGGTGAGTCAAGGGGCTCTATTGGTCTTTTTCAGAATCATGAAGTATAATGAGTGAGAGTAGTTTAATTAACTGTATTGTCTCTGTAGTCTTGTGAATATCTGATACTGATCAAATTTCTTGAGATAGAAGCTTGCAACAGCCAATCTTTAAAACACGTGCCATTGCATGATGTGCATGTCTTTGAAATGGCTTATTCCATGGACCTACAGTCACATACAGAACATTTCAGATTAACCACAGAATAAATTGCTTATGTAATTATCAGTAATGTATGAGACGTGTGGCAAACATCTTTTCGCATAAGAAAATATATTTACTGCTTATCCAAATAATCTGGTTTATTGTTTTCATTAATGGGCCAATATGTAATCAGGAAATGAATGTACAAAAATGGGTGAGGGGTCAAAACTGGAAAGGTCAGAAAAAGCCAGATGACAACCCAAAATGAAATATCAACACAGAGTCAAAAAGCAATAGAAATGGTTGGTACACCAGAGGTTTAACATACATAAAGGATTTTTTTTTTTGGAAGTGGAAAGAGTGCCAGACAGAGTGATGATTATGAAGCTGGAAATTGGAGGTGTGGTGATGAATGTTGTTAGTGCATATGCCCCGCAAGTTGGGTGTACGATGGATGAGAAAGAAGATTTCTGGAGTGAGTTGGATGAAGTGATGAACAGTGTACCCAAGGGACAGAAAGTGGTGATTGGAGTGAATTTCAATGGACATGTTGGTGAACGGAACAGAGAAGATGAGGAGGTGATAGGTAGGCATGGTGTCATGGAGAGGAATGAAGAAGGTCAGATGATAGTGGATTTTATAAATAGGATGGGCATGGCTGTGGTGAATATGTATTTTAAGAAGAGGGAGGAACATAGGGTGACATACAAGAGTGGAGGAAGATGCATAGAAGTAGATTATATTCTGTGCAGAAGAGTCGATATGAAGGAGATTAAAGACAGCAATGTGGTGGCAAGGGAAAGTGTAGTTAGACAGTGTAGAATGGTGGTCTGTGGAATGACGCTTGAGATCAAGAAGAGGAGGAGAGTGAGGGGAGAGCCAAAGATCAAATGCTGGAAGTTGAAAAAAGAAGACTGCAAGGTTGAGTTTAGAGAGGAGGTACAACAGGCACTGGGTGGCACTGAAGAGTTACCAGACAGTTGGGAAACTACAGCAGAAATGACAGCAAGAATGGTGCTTGGTGTTACATCTGGACAGAGGAAGGAGGAAAAGGAAACCTAGTGGTGGAATGGGGAAGAACATGAGAGTATACAGAGGAAGAGGATGGCGATGGAGAAGTGAGATAATCAGAGAGATGCAGAAAATATACAGGAGTACAAGGAGATAAAGCGCAAGGTGAAGAGAGGGGTGACAAAGGCTAAAGAAAAGGCGTAAGATGAGTTGTATAAGAGGCTGGACACTAAGGATGGAGAAAGGGACTTGGTCCAATTGGCTAGACATAGGGACCGAGCTGGGAAAGATGTGCAGCAGGGTAGGATGGTAAAGGATAAAGATGGTAACGTACTCACAAGCAAGGAGGGTGTGTTGAGAAGATGGAAAGAGTACTTCAAGGGGCTATTTAATGAGAGACAGAGAGACAGAGAGAGAGAGAGAGAGAAGGTTGGATAATGTGGGGATAGCGAAGCAGGAAGTGGAATGGATTAGCAATGAAGAAGTAGGTACAGCTATGAAGAGGATGAATTATGGAAAGGCTGTTGGTCCAGATGACATTCCTGTGGAAGCATGAAGGTGTTTAGGAGAGATGGCAATGGAGTTTTTAAGCAGATTGTTTAATGGAATCTTGGAAAGTGAGAGGATGCCTGAAGACTAGAGAAGAAGTGTACTGGTACCGATTTTTAAGAATAAGGGGATGTGCAGAGCTGTAATAACTACAGAGGGATAATATTGATGAGCCACAGCATGAAGTTATGGGAAAGAGAAGTGGAAGCTCAGTTAAGAAGTGAGGTGATGATAAGTGACCAGCAGTATGGTTTCATGCCAAGAAAGAGCACAACAGATGTAATGTTTGCTCTGAGGATGTTGATGGAGAAGTATAGAAAAGGCCAGAAGGAGTTGCATTTGCAGTTTTTGTGTACCTGGAGAAAGCATATGACAGGGTGCCTCGAGAGGAATTATGGTATTGTATGAGGAAGTTGGGAGTGGCAGAGAAGAATGTGAGAGTAGTACAGGATATGCACAAAGGAAGTCTGACCATGGTGAGGTCTGTGGTAGGAGTGACGGATGCATTCAAGGTGGAGGTGGGATTACATCAGGGATTGGCTCTGAGCCCTTTCTTATTTGCAAGGGTGATGGACAGGTTAACAGATGAGATTAGACAGGAGTCCCCATGGACTACGATGTTTGCTAATGACATTGTGATCTGTAGCGATAGTAGGGAGCAGGTTGAGAAGATCCTGGAGGGGTGGAAATATGCTCTGGAGAGGAGAGGAATGAGGGTCAGTAGGAACAAGACAGAATACATGTGTGTAAATGAGAGGGAGGTCAGTGGAATGGTGAGGATGCAGGGAGTAGAGTTAGCAAAGGTGGAGGAGTTTAAATACTTGGGATCAACAGTACAGAGTAATGGGGATTGTGGAAGAGAGGTGAAAAAGAGAGTGCAGATTGCGTTGGTTTGGACATGTGCAGAGGAGAGATGCTGAGTATATTGGGAAAAGGATGTTAAAGATGGAGCTGCCAGGCAAGAGGGAAAGAGGAAGGTCTAAGTGAAGGTTTATGGATGTGGTGAGAGAAGACATGAAGATGGTGGGTGTGTGTGAACTAGACGCTATATATCGCCGACCCGGCACAGACTCACACTGAGGCACATGTAAAAACACAAAAAGACTTTTAGTTTTGTTCACCTCTGGGGCACGTCTTCCACGTGAACCCCACAGGCAATACACAGTCACAAAAGGACTTAACTCAACACAAACAACCCTTCTGGCACCACCACTCCTCCCAGGCAACCTCGTCTTCTTCCTCCCGATTCTGGCCCTGAATGGTAGTTGCCGGTCCTTTTTATACCCGACCCGGAAGTGTTCCAGGTGCTTGACCATCTGGTTCCAATTGCATTTCCGGGTGGGGCTGAAGAGTTGTCCATCTGGACTGCAGAATCCATGCAGCACCCCCTGGTGGCCACCCCAGCTCCCAACCGGGCTGTTGAGGACTCCATCTCCAATGGAGCCCTGCGGGAGGTTGAGGCATCACCGCCGGCCAGGGAAGCTGCCACCAAGCATCCCGGGAGAGGTATTGAGTTGCCGATGGTTGCTCCCCCGGAACATATGCAGCATGGGCATCCCGGCCGGGCATGGGACCCGGCTGCCCACCACAGTGTGACAGAGCAAGATGTAGAGGACAGGAAGATATGGAAAAAGATGATCTGCTGTGGCAACCCCTAAAGGGAGCAGACGAAAGAAGAAGAAGACTGTAATTCTGCAATTAATTCTGAATTCTTCTCATCAGTTGCTATCGTAATGACCTATTTTAAAATCAGAAAGATCAGCATCAGAACAGTAAATAATTACTGAAAGGTTGTCGAATAGTTCATGTAACTTGGTTCCTACAGCACAAAGCCTGATGCTCACATCTGAATTTTTTATAACTTCTCTTTTCTTTTATTTGACTGTGCAGAAAAGCTCTTTATAAATAAACTTTACTTACTTACTTTACTTACTCTTTTCCTTTGCATTGTCTTCAAGCAGCAGCAAACAAACCATGTTGTGTCAAAACATTAGCCTATGAACAAGTTGAAGGGAATGAAAGTTAATGCGTTTTTATGCAGAGAGGGAATCACATCTCTGTTTTAACTACGCTTCGGTATCTAATCCTGAGAAGTGACAGCAGGTAGCTGATACAAACCAGAAAGAAAAATTAAACAATTTCTTTAGTGCAAATATGCAGCACTGGCCCTCTTAAAATGAAACTACAATGCATTCTGTTCATTATATTCATAATGTTTGCGGTTTTATGTTTGTCACGTCAATGTACAATCCTCACTCTGACACACTAACACTAAGGACTTCTGGCCAACAAATTATTCAGCAGCAGTGTGTCAACAAACATGACTAGGGATCCTTTAGTAATAATTTTAAAAAAATAATGATACATTTTATTTATATAGTGCCTTTTCCATTATACCAACAACAATAATCCTGTATAGGATCTTTCTGGGACTGGGACTGCCAAGTCAGGAGTTTTCTTTCTTGTTAAATTTTCTTCCTTTTAAGTCAGTGTTTCCCAATCTTGGTCCTGGGGACACACTGTGCCTACAGGTTTTTGTTCCAACCAGATTCCTAATCAGTGACAACACTGATCTCATTTAATTAGCTGGTATTTTTTCTCTTATTTCAAATTCAGAAAAGCACAACAGCATGATTTTAATATTTATAAGACATTTAGAAATATTTCTAATTTTGCTATAGATTTAAATGCTTAACTCTCTTTTGTTGATTTCATTATATTTTGCCCTTTCTCTGTTCAGTATTCCCCCTGCGTTTGTATCTTATTAATGACAATTAAAAATGAGCAGAGCAGACACCCAGGCAAACAACACTGAATAATCAAAGGCTACAACTACTTTATCATCAGACCCACTAATTAGTAAATAATGGATTAATTAAACAATTAGAACACCTAGAAAAGTAGAATGAAAATCAAGATGAAAACACTGTTAAAAAGAAAAAGATACATTATTCCCATTTAACTGCCTGGTTTATGTATATATATATATATATATATATATATATATATATATATATAATGTAT
>NC_041395.2:337609449-337661949 GCF_900747795.2 Erpetoichthys calabaricus | reverse complement strand
ATCCACATAAACATATATATACATATACAAATTTACATATCTACATATATATATATATATAGACATAGATATATACATACATACATTCACATATATATATATATATATATATATATATACTGTATATATACATATCTACTTATTGGCTCCTGTATTTAGGATATGGCAGGTTGGATAATGGATGGATGGACATTTGTATGCATAGCCCTATTTGCCCATTTTCGTTTTTTTTCTTTCTTCAGTAATATTTCAGCAAACCCGGAGCTTGTCAGTTCAAATCCTGGTACTGACACCACTGTGTGACCCTGAGGAAGTCACTTCACCTGCCTGTGCTGCAAAAAACAAAAGTAATGTAACAAATTGTACTTCAGATGTTGTAAGTTGGTGGAATAAAGGCATAAGTCAAATAGATAAATATGTATTATACACATAGGAACTATTCATTTATTTTCAGTTAAGTCATCTGCAGCAAACTTTTATAAATGAGGGTTTCTCCTTTTTAGATAGTGCAAACTGTTTCTTCTTCATTGACGTTTTCTCTTGGAGAGCTTTTTTCATTTCATTGAAAATGAAAGCAGCAGCTGCCAAAATATGTAGCTTTCTTATTAATTTTTCAACATTGTGTAAAATAAATGTATAAAGTAACATAAAATGTTTAAATACTGGTTATTCTTTTACACTAAAATATTACTACAGAGATACAAAAAAAGTAAAATGCATATGTTCTTTTTCTTTAAGGAGATTAAATATTACTGAAGAAAGAAAAAAAAAATTAAACAGCCAAATGGGGCTATGCATATGAACTTAAAAGGTTTAAAGAAAACAGAAATATATATTTTATTTTTACTTGCTTAACTTGTGGAGGGTGTATCCTGTAGCAAAGCCCTAACTTTTTTCGTGAAAGCCCGTTTCAGTCAATAAGTCTTATGTGTGTGTTTATGTATGTGTGTATATATATGTAGATATGTGTATATGTAGATATGTATATATATGTATATGTATATAAATGTTTATGTGTGTGTGTATATTATATATATAATATATATATATATATATATATATATATATATATATATATATATATATATATATATATATATATATATATATATATATAAAAAGACAGCAACACTTATAACAATGACAACACAATTACATTGACAATCATGTTACGTTATTTTTAAAATGTTTCCTTTTTTTTTTCATAACCTCTTTAACACACTACTTCTCTGCTGCGAAGCGCGGGTATTTTGCTAGTATATATATATATATATATATATGTACAGTGGAACTTTGGTTTGCGAGTAACTTGGTTTACGAGTGTTTTGCAAGACGAGCTAAAATTTTTAATAAATTTTGACTTGATAAACGAGTGAGGTCTTGCAATACGAGTAGTATGTATACGCTTTGTCTGCTGAGCATCATATGATCACAACTGAGCTGATGGTTCTCTCTCTCTCTCTGCGGGATTGTGGGCAATCGTCTCCTATTCTCCGTCTGAGTTGGCGTGCCTCACTCATATAGTCAACATCCATATGAGCGTATACTGTTTACTACAGCATTGTGACTCTGTGTGTGTGTGTGTGTGTGTGTGTGTGTGCGTGCTGTGACGTGCGAGTCCCCGTCTTGCACCCCAAAACATGAAGCTGAGTCTCAGTACTTTAGCAGCACCAGCTTTATTCAGCTTGAAACAGAAACAGCGCAGTTATTTATTGTAGCAGGCTCTGCCACTCTCCTATACACAGGCACAGCGGTCAGGCAGGGTCGAGGCCAAGTAATACTGTGCCCTGAGCATTTATAATGTTCCTTGCTCCTTGTATCACCCATCGACGGCAGACGCTTATAGCATTTCCGCAGTCTTTTCAGATTCGCTTTTACGGCGAACTTCTACAGCGCTGGGAGACTGCAATTGCTCTGGGACGCTCTTCCACATGTCGTCCCATTGGGTGGAATCCCACAAGAGTTTAGAAGCTAACTCACACCAGCCATGATCCTTTTCAAAGGCAATGTGCAGGTTAATTTGTTTTATGTATTTTTACTTTATATTTTTGTTTTAATCATTTTTATATGAATAGTTTTGGGTTGTGGAATGAATCATCTGAGTTTCCATTATTTGTTATGGGGAAATTCACTTTGATATATGAGTGCTTTGGACTACGAGTACGTTTCCGGAACGAATTATGTGTATATATATGTGTGTGTATATATATATATATATATATATATATATATATATATATATATATATATATATATATATATATATATATATATACAGTACAAGATATAGTTTTCTAATTTCTATATTGTTCCCAAAGCACAGAACTTGGGAAATAACACATCACTTAATTAGCCCAGGAATCCAATTAAAAATTAGTCCTTGGGCCGACCCTCTTTAATATCTATATACTTCCCCTGGGTCACATCATCCACAAACATGGAGTTTCATTCCATTGCTATGCCGATGATACGCAGCTCTATGTGAGACTGGATTCGACTTCTCTTCACCTCCATCAACTTTTTCCTCTTGGTTGGATGAGATTGAGGCCTGGATGTCCAAGAACTTCCTCAAGCTGAACAGCACCAAAACTGAAGCTCTTTTAATTGGCACCCCCCATCAACTTTGTTCCTCTGTAAATTGTATTTCCTTTTCTGACCGTACCATTACCCTCTACTCTTCTGTTACAAATCTGGGTGTCAAGTTAGACTCCCATCTGTCTTTTGATATACATATCCATCTCCTTTGTAAAATTGCATTCCTTCATCTCCGAAACATCGCCAAACTCCGTTCCTGCCTCTCCCTCTGTGATGCTGAAAAGCTGGTTCATGCCTTTGTCTCATCCAGACTGGACTATTGTAATGCACTCCTCATCGGTATACCCAACAAGAGCCTTCAAAAGCTCCAACACATTCAAAATAGTGCTGCAAGTATCCTGATGAGGGTGCGGAAATATGAACACATTTCACCAATCCTTCGGTCACTTCATTAGCTCCTTATCCACCTCCGTATCGAATACAAACTCTGTCTGCTCACTCACCAGTGTATCCATGGAAATGCTCCACAATATCTTAAAGAACTCCTTATATTACAATCCACTACAAGAACCCTCCGTTTTACAAATACCCACCGCCTTCGCCCCCCTGTGACCAAACTTCATACAATGGGTGACCGAGTCTTTGCAGCCGCTGCTCCACGGCTCTGGAATGTTCTACCAGAGAGCCTGAGAACACAGCAGACTGTGGGCTGTTTTAAAAAACAGCTAAAGACTTTTCTATTTAGGAAAGCTTATTAAAAAGAATACTATAATTATTGTTGTTTTATCTTTGATATTATCTTGCTTTGCCTTTGCTTAATCTTTTTATGTTGCACTTTGAGATTTACTGCTAATATAAAGTGCCCTATAAATAAAATACATTATAAAAACAGAAGGTTTTTTGGAGCAAAAACCTGCAGCCACAGGGGGTTCCCAGGACCGAGGTTGGGAAACAACATTTTAACTCATTCTGGTGTGTGTTCAGGCCATAGTGTGTGTGAATATTTATTTATTTATTTATCTATTGTGGAATATGGCCGGCTGCTTATCCTGGCCAATACCCCCAAGCCACCAGATGGAGCCATCCCTGCAACATGGAAGGGCCCCGAATTCCAGAAGGGCATCAGGTAACTTGGAGTCTTTCATCACAGCCCTACTGGATAACATGGGGACCACCAGGGGACACTGCAGGGAGGCTCAGTGACTTGTATTTTCCTTATAACCCAGAAGTACTTCCCAGTCACGGGGACAGAGGAAATGATGTACTTCCAGGTTGTAGAAAAAGAAGAAGTTTTCACCTGACCCAGAAGTGTTATAAAGTCATATGGACTGAGGGACAGAAACACTTCTGAGTTAAAGACTTTAAAAGGACTGTGGGAGATCCCAGCAGTGAGCCAAGTTGGGAGGAAGGGTGACTGAGCTGCTGGGTGGTGTGGAGGAATTGTTATTGTTGGATTATTGATTGTTTATTGAGTATAGTGGAGGTGAAGGTGCTTTGTGCACATTATTATTATAATAAAGTCAATATTTGTACTTTTATCTGGTGTCTGACGATTGGTCTGAGGGTTCAAGGGGACGACAGCGCCCCCTATCTGTCACACTATCCATATATTTATTTATTTAAAGAGCCTCTGTAAAAAGTCACATTTCTTCCAGGGAAGTTGTAATCCGGCCATCCTGTTTTTGCGGCTAACTTGTGGTCTCCATCTTTCAGTGTGGACTCAGTATTTCTTTTCATGAAGTCTTCTGCTGGATAGTCGCCTCTGACACATCCACATCAGCTCCCTGAAGACTGCTTCTTGTCTGTTAGACAGGTACTGGAGGCTTTTTCTTTACTACAGTGAAAATTCTTCTGTCATCAGCAGTGGAGATCTTCCTTGGGCTACCAGTCCCTTTGCGATTACTGAGCCCACCAGTGCGTTCTTTCTTCTTCATGATATTCCAGACAGTTGATTTTGGTCATCCTAAGGTTTCACAGATATCTCCAATGTTTTCATTCTTGTTGGTCAGGCTCATAATGGCTTCTTTGACTTTCCTTGGCACAGCTCAAACAATAGCAACTACAGACTACAAAGGGGAGAAGCAAGCTGAGGTATCTGATGAAGCCATGAAACCCAACTGAGGAATCACAAACACCTGTGACGTCAATTGTCACACACGTTATTCCTGTCCTGAAATGTGGAGAACATGAGAAAAAAAAGTTATTTCTACATGGTGTGACCGAAATGTCTGCAAATCCCCTGAACTGAAAGTCTGCAATGTACACTTTAATCACGATGTCTGAATGGTTCAATTTATAATTTTAAACTGTGGAGCAGAGGGGTCAATCTAGGAATACTTGTGTCTGTTTCCCAAACATTATGGAGGGCACTGTATAATGGAAAAAGTAATTTTATGTGTGGCCTGTAGGGGGTGTCACTGAACCCCAAAACTCCAGAGCTTGACAGGGCTGCCCAGCAGGAGTCCATAATGCTGCTGCCCAGTATACAAGGGGATACTTTGCCCATAGCAGGCAGTTACCCCCTGTGCTATTTGGACACCAGCCCCACTGTAATGTCCTTCCACATCCAGGTTCTGGCATGGAAAGGAGGTATTGTTAGTCCCTCCCTGACCTTCTATTATCAAGGCTTTCTGGCCAGGTAAGGGGGTGGGCTTCACACGAGCTGAGATGCTGGTTCTTCTCTCACACTTGAAATGGATGGAGAGGTGGGCTTTATTCAAGGCTAACAGGAGCTAGCTGTGGGACTGCTCATATGTTTTGGCTCCTTTGCTTGAAATCCCTCTTGGTTGGGTTAGAGATAAAGACTAGTGGTGGTCTCCTTCAACCTTCCACCCATTACAACCCTACCAGGTGTCTGAGGTGCAGAGGTGCTTAAGTTGGAGAGTGAAAAAATGATCATAAGGAGGGCTTTGTGGCATATTTCAAAGGGAATCCCAAATAAACACCCCTCTTCATTTATTACAGTTGGTCTGGTCAATTTCTCAGTTAGCTCTAATGTTTTATTGTACAAATAACACCCAGTAGACATTTTGATATTTCAAAATCTTTAATTAGATATGCAGACAGTACACTGATAATTTGAAAAATCTCTTTAGATTATGCTGAGGACATGACAGTAAATACCAACATCTGAGTTAGAAGACAGGAGAAGGACACTTAGAAGACAACATCATTCAAACACATGGAATCAAAATAAAGAAGAGGAGTTTAACAGCCTGCTTTACTTCTGTTGCCGATACTCTCTTGACACATTGGGACCAGAGTGCTGTACGTATTTTCAGTGCTTCTAATCTAACATAGCAAACATAACATTATGAGACCCACGTAATCCAATTTGAAGGGCACAGTGGAGCAAAGCCTCTGCCAATAGTATCAAGCACCAGTGTGCCAGTCCATTGCTTGTTCCACTAAAATTCACATGAGATGCGCATGTCGATGGCTAATTGACCCCCAATGCACATCTTTAGAATGTGTGAGGAAAACTCAAAGAGAACTTCACCTGAGAGGTTTGAACCCAAGATGTTGGTTCCAGGAAGCACCAGTGCAGCACCTCACCCAATCTGTAGACATGATAGTTAAATTAGAGCTTTGGCATTAAGAAAACCCCCTAAATAGAATGAGCTGAAATTAAACATGAAGAAATAAGTGTGATGGTTATTTACTGTCTGTGTTTGATTTCTTTCAGACTGATTAAAAAGAAAAATCAAGTTTAACGTTAATTTAAAAACCCGACCATGATTTCAATTCAATTATCACCACATCTGTTTACAGTGAAGCTGAGAGCGCCTTTTCACTCTTATTTCTCCTCAGAAATCTGCTCCATTGAGACACCAATGTCAAGATATTCAAAAACCTGATGAAGGAAGGCTTTCATATCTGACCACCTTTGACATTTTCGCCTTGAAAACCAGGGCACCAGCAAAAATGGCCACTGCTACAATCAATACCACTGCCACAACCACAGTATTCAGATTCAGATTCTGCCCTAAATCTGTGAAGAAAAAATAGGAAAGGAAAAAAATGTTACTTAATATAATGTACTGAATACAAAGATAGACTTACTGTATTATTTTATATACTTAATGTCCATAGTCATCAACGTCCCAAGACACTTCCCAAAAAATATTATAGAGGGGGATCCAATCAGTACTGGGACTGCTGAACAGAGGGGTTGCCACAAAAGAGGACTATATAATTGGTGTTTCAGTGTTCATGTGCATGTCTGGCAAACACCACTAAGGGGCAGTGTTTGTCTTTTTCAGAAGAGGTAGCTAAAGAGTAATAACTTAAGGGAAATAAATTTAGGAAAATGAAAATGGAGAACAAAAGGTAACTTATTAGACTGTCCCCAACTTGTGAAATGTTAACTAGAGAAGCATCTAGGCCAGGGATTCATAAGCTGATGTCCCTGGACACCTTGGGGGTCTATGGATGGTTTCAGGGGGTCGGTGAAGGTCAGATAAAAATTAACATTTATATTCACTATACAGCCTGGTACTGTTTATTCAGAGTAGATGTAGTAGTAGTAGTAATGGCAGTAGAAAACATAGTAGTAGTAGATCTGCTTTAGTTTGCACAAAAGGATTGTGTTTCATAATTATAATGAGTGGCCATGACTTTTTGCATAAAAAGGAGTGTTTTTCTTTAGATTGTTTACTTTAAAGTTTGAGAGAATCAAATCTCGATAAATAAAGTACATAATATTCATTGCATGCAAAGTTGTGTTTATGTTTATATTTCTGGAGAAGTGGGTCCATAGCTTTCATCAGATTCTCAAAGTGCTCTGTGACTCAAAAAGGTCTATGCTATATGTACACCTGCCATACACCGGAGAGGACAAACTTTCTGCCCATTTAAAGGGAATCAGATGCTGAACATTACATAATAAACAGAGTTCACAAGATGGAGCTCCTCAAGGATGAGCTCAGGGCTTACAGGGCACATTGCTAACCCAAAAAAGCAGTCCCAGGGATTTGACCAGAAGAAACCAAACTTTGGGTATAAGTCTGCCACCTCAGTGGACAGTTGAGTTCAGAGCCACAACATTAATTGTGACTTGGATTAAATTGGCATAAGTAGTACAAAGACTGAGTGATTTAGGTAATAATGGAAGGACTTTGGAAATATACAGCTGTGGAAGTGGGCAGCCAAGCCAGGGTGTAAACAGGACATTGGCTGGTTATTAAAGCCTAGAAAGGCAGCATAGAGTGATTATTTGTCCTTGTTTACCTTAAATTGTGCTCACTCCATGCATTCATACCTATAATTGTTTAATTTTTATTTTTTTAATAAATCTACTATTTTTGGGTCCTTAAGTTCCACAAATATACAATGGTTTTGATATTTATACAAGGTAATGATAACCAGGTGCCATTATTTGACACTGATTTATCGTACAGTTTGGCTTATAATCCAAAGGTTTAGCAATAATGATAGATACAAATATTATGAAATTCACTATGCTAATGGAAGTTCTGAATGATTGATATCATTTTACAACATATTAATTTTATTTTAAAATGTGTGCTCTTGCGTAAAGTGACTTACATTAAGTAAACCTTAATATTCAGAGACAGTACTCCTTGTATTCCTCCACATGTGACGGCACATAAGAAATGATTTCTGTAAACAGGTTTGTAGTAGTGCTCACTAAGAAAGGCGCTATATAAAAAGATGGGGGTTTAACCACTCTTCCCAAGTGTGAGGAGACCTCAAGGCAGATGTAGAATATGACAGGCCTTGGATGTGTTGAAAAGCCTGGAAACACCTGGGAATCTGCAGGAGGTGCAGTAGTTGTAATGAAATTTTATGGGAAGTATTTGTGTCCAGTATTGTTTGTTTCCTGGACATTCATCAAAAAGAATGGACTTCAAAAAAGAAAAAGAAAAAAATAAATCTTTTAAGTGACTTTCACTGCACCCTACAGTATGTCAGGCTTCTTGTCTGCCTTCCCTTTGTTACCCTTGCTTGTCTCATATGATGTAAACAAGACAACAATAAATACTATTTATGACAGACAAGCTAGTTTTGAAGTGAAACTGCTTAAAAACATTCACAGACACATATACAATAATCTTCTTTCAGCTGCTTCCATTAGTAGTCGCCACAGTGGATCATCTGTTTCCATCTCTTCGTGTCCTCTGTATCTTGCTCTGTCACACCCATCACCTTCATGTTCTCTTTCACCACGACCATAAACCTTCTCTTAGGCCTTCCTCTTTTCATCTTGCCTGGTAGCTCTGTCCTTAACATCCCAAAATAACCAGCATCTCTAATTTGCACATGTCCAAACCAACACAATCTCGCTGACCCTCTAATGTTCTCATTTCTAATCCTGTCCATCCTCGTCACACCCAATGCAAATCTTAACATATTTAACTCTGCCACCTGCAGGTCTTTCTACTGTTTTTCGGTCAGTGCAACCATCTCCAACCCATATAACATAGCTGGTCTCACTACCATCTTCTAGACCTTCCCTTTCACGCCTATTGGTACCCGTGTGTCACAAATCACTCCTGGCACTCTTCACCACCCATTCCACCCTGCCTGCACTCTCTTCTTCACCTCTCTTCCACACTCCCTGTTACTCTGTACTGTTGATCCCAAGTATTTAAACTCATCCACCTTTGCCAACTCTACTCCTTCCATCCTCACCATTCCACTGACCTCTCTCTCATTTACACACATGTATTCTTTGTTGTTCCTACTGACCTTCATTTCTCTCCTCTCTAGAGCATATCTCCACCTCTCCAGGGTCTCCTCAACCTGCATACCACTCTTCCTACAGATCACAGTGTCATCAGCAAACATCATAGTCCACGGGGACTCCTGTCTAATCTCATCTGTTAACCTGTCCATCACCATTGCAAATAAGAAAGGGCTCAGAGCCAATCCCTGATGGAATCCCACCTCCAGATTGAATGCATCTGTCACTCCTACTGCAGACCTCACCACAGTCACACTTCCTAGTACATATCCTTTACAACTCTTACGTACTTCTCTGCCACTCCCAAGTTCCTCATACAATACCACAGCTCCTCTTGAGGCACCCTGTCATGTGCTTTTTCCAGGTCCAGAAAGACCCCAATGCATCTCCTTCTGGCCTTCTCTATACTTCTCCATCAAAAAAAAAAAGGGCCTCAAACGATCCAGGAATGGGAATTCGTATTGCTGTCCACATATTTATCTGGCAATTTTTTACAACAGATTGCCCTTCCTGACTTAACCCTCCCCATTTATCCAGCTTTGGACTGGCAATAAGAAAAACAATGTTTTGTGCAACCCCTGTGGCTGGGTGACACATATACAATAATAATAATAATAATTCATTTCATTTATATAGCGCTTTTCTCAGTACTCAAAGCGCTATCCACACAGGGAGGAACCGGGAAGCGAACCCACAATTCTTCCACAGTCTCCTTACTGCAAAGCAGCAGCATTACCACTGCGCCACCTGTGAGGCTTCCATTATTATTACTGAATTAAATTATTATTGTGAATTTCCCCTTGGGATTAATAAAGTATCTATCTATCTATCTATCTATCTATCTATCTATCTATCTATCTATCTATCTATCTATCTATCTATCTATCTATCTATCTATCTATCTATCTATCTATCTATCAAGAACTGTTCTTCTTAATGGTTGCCAAAATGACAAAAGTAAGTCAGTCTGTGACAAAGTAGAAAGAGATTCACTGAAAGCAATTCTTCACTAACTTAGACCCAAAAAATAGATTCAGCCTTACTGTTATCGTATTGAGTCTTCCCAGCAAGGTAGAGGGGTCCTTGGGAAATGAAGTGTTTCTGGCTCTCCAAAGACGTCGACCTCCTCTTCCTTTTTGTGGCATGTGGGCTGTCAATGCAGCCCTGAGAGCATCGGGTGTCTGGACTGTCAGCGTCACACAGAATGACACTACAGGTGATGAACACCTAAAAGCAGAACAACAATATAAACATTTGATAGAATCAACAAGCAGATAAAATTATTATATTTGGAAGTATGAGTGAATGTGTGCTCATTGCTTACCTGGGGGTAACCTCCAATAAAACTGTAGGCTTCCACTCCAAAGTTAAATTGAGTCTGATTGGTGGGAAAGATCATTACACTGTCATCTTTAACACACCTAGAAGAGACACAATTCAATGTATAAATCAATTGTTCAATTAGACAGAACATTCTAGCACCAAGTGAGAAATGTGTCAGTGGTTTCACATTTATATTAGATTAGCTATGTAAGCCCATGCTGTAAAAAGCCCTGGCTCCTAGAAACCACAGATTCTGGCACTTCAATCAATCAATCGCATTGGTTTGCACATTAGCAGCTAAGTGAGGCTCTCTTTCCTTGGTGGTTTCATTTTGCCAACGTACTTACCTCCGTTGTCTATCAGTGGCTAAGCAAGTTTCGTTGTCCTCGGAGATTTCATTTTTTTCCAATATGCTCGCCTCGCTTGTGTATTAGCAAGTTTCTCTTTACTCGGCAGTTTCACTTTGGTAACACAGTCGATTTCTTTGAGCTTCATGCTGTTCCCTCGCATTTTCTGGCCGGACAGACAGACACAAACACTTTGATGCGTCAACGTTTATATATAAGATAACAATCTTGAATCACATGGATGATATGGGGAAACCTCTCTTAGTTCCATTTTATTTTCATTTTTTCTTAGGCTTCATTTGAATGAAGTTATACAGAACACATATCTTATCAGTTCACTTTGAACAGCTTTTAATCCACTTTTAGGGTGAGTGTTGGGCATAAGAGGGGAGCAAAAAATGAATGGGGCAGCAGTCTATCACAGGACACACTTACTCACGTACTTGGCCCCGATAGTGGGTAGTATTAACACGATACACGCATCTTTAGGTTGTGAGAGGGAGAACGGGAGATCATGTAAATACACAGGTAGACCTTAACAGAACCCAGTGTCCTTCTACACCACAGAACTAGATAGATAGATAGATAGATAGATAGATAGATAGATAGATAGGTAGGTAGGTAGGTAGGTAGGTAGGTAGGTAGGTAGGTAGGTAGGTAGGTAGGTAGGTAGATAGATAGATAGATAGATAGATAGATAGATAGATAGATAGATAGATAGATAGATAGATAGATAGATAGATAGATAGATAGATAGATAGATAGATAGATAGATAGATAGATAGATACTTTATTAATCCCAAGGGGAAATTCACATACTCCAGCAGCAGCATACTGATAAGGAAACAACATTAAATTAAAGACTGATAAAAAATGCAGGTAAAACAGACAATAACTTTGTATAATGTTAACGTTTACCCCCCCCCCGCCCCCGGGTGGAACTGAAGAGTCGCATAGTGTAGGGGAGGAACGATCTCCTCATTCTGTCAGTGGAGCAGGACATTGACAGCACTCTGTCGCTGAAGCTGCTCCTCTGTCTGGAGATGACACTGCTCAGTGGATGCAGTGGACGCTCCATGACTGACAGGAGCCTGCTCAGCGCCCGTCGCTCTGCCACAGATGTCAAACTGTCCAGCTCCATGCCTACAATAGAGCCTGCCTTCCTCACCAGTTTGTCCAGGCGATAGGCGTCCTCCTTCTTTATGCTGCCTCCCCAGCTCACCACTGCATAGAAGAGGGTGCTCGTGACAACCGTCTGATAGAACATCTGCAGCATCTTATTGCAGATGTTGAAGGACGCCAGCCTTCTAAGGAAGTATAGTCGGTTCTGTCTTCTCTTGCACAGAGCATCAGTATTGGCAGTCCAGTCCAATTTATCATCCAGCTGCACTCCCACGTATTTATAGGTCTGCACCCTCTGCACACAGTCACCTCTGATAATCACGGGGTCCATGAGGGGCCTGGGTCTCCTAAAATCCACCACCAGCTCCTTGGTTTTGCTGGTGTTCATTTGTAGGTGGTTTGAGTCGCACCATTTAACAAAGTCCTTGATTAGGTCCCTATACTCCTCCTCCTGCCCACTCCTGATGCAGCCCACGATAGCATGAATAGATAATGACTGACTAATGGTGCAGTGCAGGAGATCAGACCCACAAATACATCTGAACAGTATCACACCTTAGTATATGTGGACAATGAATGTGGCATCATTTTTGGATGATTAGACATTGAACAATGAATACTGTATATATGTTGTTATTACTTCTATGTAGTTAAATTTCAAGCATTATTAGGATTTAGAATGAAGCTCAAAAATGTCTGAGAATTGAAATCTCTGACAATTTAAAGGGCAACCAAGAAACTCGCCTAAAGATAAGGGCCTAATCTGTACCATTGAACACTTTTAAACATATAAATGTGATTTACCCATTTGAAATGATGTCATAATAGATGGAGTCATTGGGGTCATCATTAGGCGTACTCCGGCATGTGTCGACAAACAACTTGATGTTCTCCAGCGATGAATCCACACTGTTGCCCATGTACAACATCTGCCCCAGTTCCACCTTAACTGGGTACTCGCTGGGGTCGATGATGCTTGTGAAGTCGCTGCTGTCATAAAACTCAAACAAAAAGGTGAAGGTCCCAAAGCCAACTTCATAGAATTTGTAGTCGGACTTGTGAGGGCTAAATGAAGCAGACACTTGACCCGTATTTGGATAAGCACAACTGAAGGGAATCTCCACCTGGTTTGCTGTGCTTATAATTTGATTAGGATAATCAAAAGTTGAAATTTCATTCTGGAAAATTATGGCAGTGCCATTATCCTGAAAAAGAAATTACAAGTAAAAGTATGAACTATTATACTGGAGATGTTAAGAAAAGTCAAACCAAATAAAACATACAAAACACAGACATAACTATCATGTTTCAAGCGGTCATTTACTTTCACAATGATTGGTTGCCCTCCATAATGTGACTGTCATATGAACAAAAAACAGAAACACAACAGGCAGAAATTGAAAGGACCTTCAATCAGGCAAAGGAAAGACTAAGAGCAGGGTCAAGTTTAAAAAGAAATCATGTCATTTCAGTTTATTCATGTCCAGAGACAGTATGATTACTGCCCTGTTCTCTCCTTTTCCCACGTTTTGTTACTGAGCCCCCCCATTTTAGTGTTTCTTGCCATGAAACATTGCTCAAGCTTACTTCTTTTTATGGGAGAAGAAGGAAGTTTAAAAGATTACTATGAGTAAGTACCTCGATCAGGAGATGAAAACCAAAGTGGCAAAGTTAAAGAATAGTCGTAAGAGCACAAATGTCCAAACCAAAGGAAATGTGAAAGTCAAGTTGTCTAAGTTGAACCTTATCGGTAGTGGATAGTTCTACTCCAAATTGCTACATCTCCCCTCTCAGCAGACATTGTCCTGTGGTTTATCTCTATCAGGACAATGATCATGGACAAGCTCCCTGTCCTGTGGGAAGAAGAAATGGAGGCAGGTTTTGAAAGGAAGAAGGAGAAATTGAAGGAGTTGGCAGAAGTGTGCATGGAGGGTAGAAGATATGTGTTCTACTCTGTAGAAGTCAACAGCAGAGGTTTCATTACAATATTCCACCAACGATTTCTGAACATTGTTGGAATTACCGATTCCATGTAAAAGAAAGTGGTCAAACAACTGGAAGAAGAGGCAAAAAAAAGGAGTTTCTGGCTTTGGCTCAGAAAAAGTGACACACAATTGAAAGAGCAAGGAAACTAAGGCTGGCTGTAGGGAGTAGTAGGAAGACATCAATATCACTGTCCCACCATCCTGAGATGTTTAAAGGGGTGAAACATCAGGGAAGGGTGGCTCTTGGCAGATAACCCTGCACTCAGCCTTTCGGCACTGGCAGAGGTGCTCCAGAAAGCAATGCCTAGAAGGCAAAGACTTACCTGTGCTTTCATCTATAATAATAAGACCCTCAAACAAAAATTAAAAGTGAAGATAAACGCAAAGCATTGTAATAGGAATTTTATCCAAAGATACCAATTGTTGCCATATTTATACCAGATGGTAAGTGGCATCTTAGTTGCTTCAATCACAAACACATGACCCAGCTGGAATGCTGTTGCAGAAACTAACACAAACAGAGAGATAAAATAAATCAAACTGGTCGAGAAGAGTCTGAAAATGAATTGGGACTATAAGTTAAAATTCTGATGGCCTTCGAGAATGTTATAGACCTGGATTTGATCCCCAATGCAGCCTTCTTTACCTGTTAGGAATGAACTGGTGTCCCACTTGTTGAAAACATTTACCCCTTTGAATAGAAAAGTAAATGACTGATATGCATATCAGGTACCAAGAAACAGAGATTGTTTCTAGTTGATTTAAAAAGAAAATTGTCACATGTAGTTGGGTTCTAACACTAAGTGCAAAACACATTTGTACACACCAAGTGGGTAAGAGGTAAAATCCAACATCTAAAACCAAGCTAATTGGTAGAGAGTTTTCTCCTAATAGGTAAAATGTCTTTTCTTTAGCAGTACAAAGTTCAAGACAATCACGGAACATGCGACTCAAACATAAATAAAATGGCTGCCGTAACCCTGTGTCCATGCACCTCTAACTCTACACAAATGCAAGTAGGAAATGATGAGGGTCTTATAGTACAGTAAGAAGACATAATATGACACATGGAGGTCAAAATAATCCACTTTGGAGTCCCAGACCCAAAAAATATATATTTTTTAAATCTTGATGACTGTTTTGTGAACCTGCAGATGAGCATTAAAATCCTTCTCAGACCAATGGATTCTTCCTTGTTTTCCACATTGATTTTCTAATGGTGGAGTGTTGAATATTAACTTTAACCAAGGTAAATATTTTCAATTCAATGACATTGTGCCAGTGACTTTTGTTTTCTGTCAGTGTGGAAAACGTATTTGACTTTTAAAATCTTTTCCCCCACTCTGTCAGATTTTGGACATCATCACACATGAGTGTCAGAAGATCACCTTCCTGATGTATCTGAGATATGTGATGCACCCTGCTAACAATTTTGTCTCCTTTTCTTTCTATCACAGTGCCAAGACGATGCCCAATGAGGGCAAATGAGACAGAGAAGCCACACCCCTTATTACCCAGACAGTATATAAAGCGGATATCGCTGAAAGGAGATGTCGCTTTTTGGACCAGAGCATCGAGCAAGGTGATTGCACGTGTTACTTTTGTCCTCATAGTTATTTTATTTTATGCAGAAAACGGGGCGGCCTTGTTTTCTTCTGGACCTTGTCAAATCTATCTCATAGACCACAACATGTATAATATCCATCCATCCTTCCCTTATCCAACCCTCTATATCCAAACTACAGGGTCATGGGGGTCTGCTGGAGCCAATCTCAGCCAACACAGGGCGCAAGGCAGGAAACAAACCCCGGGCAGGGTACCAGCCTACAGCAGGGCACACACACACACACCCACACACCAAGCACACACTAGGGACAATTTAGGATCGGCAATGCACCTAAGCTGCATGTCATTGGACTGTGGGAGGAAACCCATGTAGACACGGAGAGAACATGCAGACTCTATGCAGGGAGGACCCGGGAAGTGAACCCATGTCTCCTAACTGCGAGGCAGCAGCGCTACCACTGCGCCACCGTGCCGCCCCATGTATAATATCCTTTTATTATTATTTGATTTAGATTAGTATCCTGTTTTGGGTATTCACACCAATGATGTCAGTCATGTTTTAATTGTTGCAGTAGTTGACCAGCATACAGCTGCTGCTGCTGCTTATTGTGAGTGCACTGATATGTGATGTCAGTCATCACCATGCTGTACAAGGATTACATGTACAGTATAAACTTAAAGTACGAGAAAACATGTTTTAAAAAAAATCAAAAACTTACTAAAAACATTGATTTGCCCTCATTTTCTACGCCTGCCCTTGTACTCTTGATGCTCGATGGACAGTCCTTTGTCATACTTACCACCTCTGGCTATGGTATGTGTTGAGTTTTGATGCACATTTACCTCTTGTAAAATACTCTTTCAGGAGCAAAATGTTTTTTCCCCTAAAATAAGGTGACCAGAATTTTTTGGGCCAACCCAGGGAAATGGGGGGATGTTGGTTTTAGTAGGGACTCTAAACACTACAGAGTACAAAGCGAAAGCTTATCATGTGATTTCTCACCAAAATTGCAGGATGCGGTAAAGCATAACCTCCTTTAAAACACGCACGCCAAGTTCAAGTTATCGTGGTGATGAGATACATTCAAAAAAGTGAACAAGCTGAAACCGAGGACGAAATCTTAAACTGGGGACAAAACGGGGACATGTTTCTGAGTGGGGACAGCTGTCCGAAAAAAGGGGACTGTCCTCGGAAAATGGGGACGGATGGTCAACTTACCTGCAAACAGACCTATTCTCATCTCACATTTACATTTTAATTATGTATATCCGTAACTTAATTCTTTTCTTCATGATCTAAAGTAATGATGTTGATTTTACAATTTGTCTTTAGTTTGTTTGATTTACTGTGGATGATGTTATCTCTCTATCACACTGTAGTAATTAAGAAAAACGGTTTGATCCTGGCTGGACATCTGTCATCCCTGTTATTAGCAATGCTACAACCTTACAGCCTTGTCTTTAGACCCCTTTGCAGATTGAACCCCTTGTGCTTGTATACTTATTTTTGTTGCAGTTCTTTTTGAAAGATGGGGGTATCAACACTGAATGAGAGAAAGCAGTGAAGTTTCAGAATCGAGTAAAGTAAATTTTTTGATTTCTTGGATTATAAACAGTGAGATGGCCATCTTGATGCCTTGCTTTCTTTTAGTCAGCCTAACTGGACAATAGGACTACTGCTGTGGAGCGGTAAGATTGAACTGGTTTTGTTTTTGTCTTAGAGCTGTCTGCCCATTCATATTACATCTACATTTATTAAAACCTGCTTGTTTTCAAGTATTGCAAGAAACACAAAGTTTGGGGCTGCACGAACTCTAAGGGTCTTGTAGAAATACAGTGGGTACATTCACCCCCTTCAAAATATTCACATCTTCTTGCTTTGCAGTCTGAAAGGAAGACACAAAAAAAAATTCTCCAGCTGAAATTACTCAAACTAGCTTATAAGAGTCATGTGAAAGATAAAATAGCAGCAGTTCAGAAAAAAACAAATAAATAATAAAAAAGAATCACTGAGATGGTTAAAGGATCACCCTGTCCATGTGCTTTTTTTGCTCATTTGTTCACGTACATTTAAAAGAGGACTCAGCTTTTTTTCTGTGGCTTTCTGTTTGCTATTTTCACACTATATATATATATCAATATATACTGAAATTTTGTAAATAGCAAATGGTGTACAGTACTTCATACGGCACTTAGAATTCAACAAATTTGGCCTGTACATGTCAATAAAATTCCCCCAAAAATTTTAAGGAAATCTAAACTAAGCATACAGCAGACTTACTGATTTCAACCTCTAATTAACTACTTAGTGTACATTTCAAGGGCAACACAGTGGTGTGGTGGTAGTGCTGCTGCCGCACAATAAGGAGATCAGGGTTTATATCCCAGGTCCTCCCTTTGTGGAGTTTGCATGTTTTCCCAGTGTCTGTGTAGGTTTCCTCAGGTGCTGTGGTTTCTGCCCACGGTACAAAAATATGCAGGTTAGGTGGACTGGTGATCCTAAAATGGCCTTAATGTGCATTTGGTGTGTCTTTGCCCTGTGATGGACTGGCACTCTATTCAAGGTTTGTTTCCTGCCATGTGCCCTATGCTAGCTGGGATAGGCTCTGGCACTCACCTGTGACCCTGCTCAGGACTGAGCGGGTTTGAAAATGACTGACTGACATTTCTATCCAAAAGACAGAATCGCAAAGCAAGTTCTGCTCCCCTCCGCTGGAATTTCCTTTAAACTTATGACCACACATTTTAAATGTTAGAAGTACACAATGAAGGCTGTATTATTTTCTTTTTAGTTTTTATATTTAAAAGTTGTTTCATGTACATAAATCTTTTGATGCAAACTGCAACTGTCAATGTTTCTATTAAGTGTCAAAAATTATAAATTTCCAAACATAGAACAAATATGACAGAAACATCCAGTATCACCTCTTGGTTTGTGGACCTCTGCTGGATTCCAACCTAAGAAAATGTTTTCTTTTTCACACTGTTGTGGGGTACAAAATCTGTACATTTTGTTCTGTATTTTCATTATATTTTGCTCAAGACAACAACAGATGAACTAAATTCAGGACACATCAAAGCATATCATATTCCCAGTTGTACTTCACTTTTAAAACAGCTGTTCAAGCAAAAGACGAAGGCATGGAAATGCCTCAGGCTATCAATTACTTTATAACCTGAGAAAGGATGGACATCTGGAACAACAAGTAGATAAATTGGTTTACAGCCTTGGAAAAGAAGACATGCCAGTAGGTTTTAAGCAACAACAAAAAAAGTTTTATTTTTTTGGGAAAATGGACGCGTGAATTCATTCATCATATTGACAGCCAGCCAATCAGAAGATCTAACAATCATATCTTGCAAAACCCCCTGGTAAAATTTTAAAATAAATATGCCTCATCTGAAGAACGATATAGGAGGGAGGAAGAAGAAGGGAGAAGGGAACAGAGCGACATCAGAAGAGGGCACCGGCAACGTCCGTCCATTTCCATCTGATCATCAGAAACCATCTCATGAATAACTACAAGTGCTAGATCACAAGCCGCTTACGATATTCATCTGTCTCATCTTTACTTTTTCGTAAGCTTTTTCTAAAGACTATATATATCCAGACTTTTCTATCTGTCCAATTTTCTATTATTCTTTGGTCTACTGGTATTATTAATCCTGTCAAAAAATTCCATGCTGTTTTTAACTTTTGTCACACACGTTCGACTAGGAGGGAGCTGAATGGACCAAGTGGAGGTAATTACCCACCAGGCCATGGGGTGGCAGAGTGTGCTAAATCTTATTCTGTTATCCAGTGTGTTGAGACTCATTCTTTTACACTTTCTATGCTTTGTCTTAATGTCTAGAGTGATTGAAGTAATAAGGTAGATTTCTTTGAGCACCTGGTGCAGCTGGAGATTTGCCATTACCTCTGAGGTTTATTAAGGGCTGAGGGTGAGAGCTCCACCCAAAAGTAGGGAACAGGATGTAAAGTAAGACATTCTTGGCTGGTAAATGGCCTATAGTCAAGGAGCCCTGTGTAACTGAACTTTAATAGAAATGTGACATTGTATGATGTGAACTGGTGATTGTGGGTGGCCTGGTCAGAAAAAAACCAACAAAAGCTGTTCTACTTTGGATTAAATTTCAGACACGTTAGGCTTACCTCAAGTTCTGTCCAAGTGTTACAAATAAATCCTTAATTCTTTCAGACAATTTAATCGACCCTGTCATTTAGTTTTTGTGGCACATGGACCATGAGAGGCAGGTGTTATGGACTCGGCCTTATAGTGGAGCCTTTTGAAACCAAAAAATTTTGCAAGGGCCCTTATGCAGAAAATGTATGGTAAATATTAGAATCTTATCAATGCACACTACACACATTTAACAAATGACATATATGCTAAATGCACCAGACATAAGTATCACACACTGAAGGGGAGCATCTTTTGAAAAATTACGCCCATGTTATCCTAGGCTGTCCTTTAGAACAACTGGGCACTGCTTTGTTCACAACAAACTGGTTATCAAAAATTTACTTTTATGTTTTTCAGTAAAATTAACTATGATTTTTTTCTGTTTCATTTATGCTGTTTTATAAACATCCCCGCTACTTTAAAAACAACTTACTTTTCATGGGATTTTGTGAATTTGAAGAAAAGATCTTGAGCTGCAGCCTGTTCCACAGTTTTTGGGATACAGTTTACTCCACGTAATGAAGCTGTTTTGTCTTATCTTCTTGTGACTGAACTGCTCTTCTAAATGTTACCTGTGACTTTATAGTAATATCTGTCTTTTAACAAACAGCGTTGCCACTTTTACTGTGCTGAGAACTTTCCACTTCCATTTCGTAGGTATCTCCATGTGCATCAAAAACATGAAGGCACTAGAGATTAGCTTTACGGAGGTAACTTCTACATTACACTTAATCATTATATTGTGATATACTGGGGTGCATCCATTGACTATAGCAGAGAAAAGAAGAAAACTGTACGACCATGATGACATTTATTAAACTACTTTGCGTATCCAGATCTATGACACTAAAGTTTCTATATGTAGTTTTGTTTTAATTGACCACTGTGAATTCTAAATTTGGAACAAGGCCCATCAATTGTACTGTGTAATGACACGACATGAAAAATACAATGAAATTGGAAGGTTACTAAATAAGTACACTTTTTTAAAGATTGAAACCATTTACTTTAAGAAATACAATAAAAAGTACAATTCCACATAAACTCTACTCAATTACAGTAATGAAAGTAAATGTCATTAGTTACTTCTCACCACTGTTTATCTGCAATCTCACATGAATAGAAAGTTTTTGTCATGACCTTTAAACCCTCTGACCCCGTGATGTCACAGCCACTCACTACCGGGTCGTAATTCTAGCAATAAAGCGACAACCATGCTAGAAAATGGTGGCACCCGCAAAAAAAAAAATGGCATCATGGAAAAGACACTTTCAGGAAGCAAACGAAGTTGCATGCTGAGAATCCCCGAGTATTAAAAAACCCTACCTATGTGTTTTTTATTTCAGAAAACATCTCTAAAATGGCACAAATATTTTAACCAATATACAAATCATAATAAGTATTGGCCAAAAACTGGGTCCAATCAGACAATAATGATGTCAAGTCAAGTCAAGTTGGGGAGCATGCACTGGTACAGTGCGTTGTCACACCCACTACACGGCAAACAACTCTGGATCATTACGCACATCTGAATAATGATGGACAGTGGATAACCCAGAAAATGTTAAAGATGCATTAAACATATTAGAAAGAGTTTGACCCATTTGGTGCTGATTGGAAATGAGCGAAAAACACCAAAGATGACAATTATCACCTAGAATATGACGGTTCACAGAAAGCTTGGAGAATTGACTCTTCAACAACTATGGAGGGTTCATATCAGTAGAGGCTCTAGAAACAACCAGGATCACCTCTAGTCTGGTGTTTATTTAGATAAAGAGTGACCCCAGAGCCGCACCCAAAGTAAGAGCAGGAACAAGTCAAAAGTCACCAAGGAAATTAGCTTGACCTTGGAGTCAGAAGTGATATTTTCTTTGGCAAGTGAGAAAGAACCAAAGGAGGAGAATTCTGGCATCCATCAGATTAATCCAAGATGGGGACAGAGACTGATGTAAAAGAAGAACAGTAGAGTTTTAAGGTGACTTTTTAATTACACAAAACATTGTTCTCAATTTGAGTCACAGTTCAAGCACATTTTGCCCTAATAATTTTCCTAACATGCCAATGCTTGGGTCATTACCTGAATTTCTGTGCCACAGGAGTTCAAAGACAAGCTGGCAATCAGATGGCTTGAATTAGATGTCACGGTGCAGTTGGGATCATTAAGGCGCAAGTTATGTTCATTAAGGCCCGGGACCGAAGACTTCAGCACAAACAGGCTCATCGTCGTCTCAGTGCACTCAATGTTAGCTTCGATGTCTGCAAGAAATAGTCACACTCAGCTGCTTTGCTCTGGAGTTCAAATATGAATCATTCAACTATAATACAAGCAAGTTTTTAAGGAACTGCAGAATAGTAGTGATCCTCATTGTTTCCTTTTTTATATTATATTATGGCAAAAGTGGGCACCCTTAAGTTATCTATGAACCCTAACCAAGACCAATATGTATAACATTAACACAAATATTGGCTCACAAACTCACTCAGAATAACATGAAGGATGTCTGGAATGGACTGGCAATTATTACTGGACTCAAGCAATCCAGGGCTCAGGTGTTTGAAGGGGATGTGGACAAACCTAACACACTAAACCAATTTTTTTTTTAATTTTCATCCCCACTGCCATCTTCTTCCAATGACCAGTCTTTCCACACCAGCCCTACTATATCAACAACTCCTGCCACATCCTATGGAACGGCCAGTGAAGAGTCCACCTCTGAGAATCACGGTGGGCTGTCCATAACTAAAGACCAAGTGAAGAGACACCTGCCGTGGAAAACATCCAGCATTGTTCCTGTTCTAAAGAAGGCAGGTGCCCCTTTACATAATGATTAAAGTCCAGTGGCACTCTCACATCTGGAAGACCATTGAGAGGATGGTGCTGGACTATATGAGTCATCTCTTGGTAGATCACCTGGACACACTGCAGTTTGCCTATTGGACAAACACTGGAGTGGAGAATTCAATTATCTCTCTGCTCCACAAACCTTATTCTTACCTGGACAAAGATGGCAGCACTGTGAGGATGGTGTTTTCTGATTTCTCCAGCCTTGCCTTTTAAGGGGTCAACTCTGAGATATGCAGGTGGATGAGCCTGTGGTGTCCTGGATGATGGACTATCTGTCAGGCAGTACTGTACAATACTGTGTGAGCAACACTGGATCACCACAATGAACAGGCCCGTCTGCTTTTCTCATCACTCCTTTCACCATTAAACATAAATATAACAGAATGTCATGTCACCTGCAGAAATTCCCAGGAGATTCTGCACTTATGGGGTGTATTGATAAAGAGGATGAAATATAGGAGAGAAGTAGGGTGTAGAAATGTGTTTCTTGGTGCAAACAGAATTGTCTGTATCTTAACATCAGAAAAACCAAAGAACTAGTTATTAACTTTAACCTTACCCAAAAAAACTCTATGTCCGGTCACTATTCAGGGAGTTGATGTAGAAGTGGTCCACTCCTACAAGTACTTGGGGTTCACATCAACGACAGGTTGGATTGATCTCAGAAGACACAGTTTTCTTTTTTTTGCATTTACTTGCCTTTTAGTCATTCTGGTGTGTATCCCCTCTGGGGACAAACATCTATCTATCTATCTATCTATCTATCTATCTATCTATCTATCTATCTATCTATCTATCTATCTATCTATCTATCTATCTATCTATCTATCTATCTATCTATCTATCTATCTATCTGCAAAATACAACACTAATGTAAGAGCCAATCCTAAAAAGCTAAAGTTGTAGTCACAACATTAAAAGTTAAAACTTTTAAAGCGATGACACTCCAGCTATGGATTTTTTTGCTTGAGTATCATGCTCAGTACTCCAACCTTACTGGTAGCTGCAGAATTCCAGAATCCTGTAACCAAGCAGATCACAAACCAAAAGAAGTACATAAAGTATAAATATCAAAACACCGGATTGTAAAAAGTAGGACTTTAGGGTTCTTCAAAACTCAGTTTGATGTTACTTGAGTATTAGGTGAATAGGACTGGGGAGTTTGTTGGGCAGAATGATCTGTTCTTGGCAGAACTATTTTCTCCTGAATGGGTGTCTTTTACAGTGATATAAAAGGGTGTGAACACAGTCATAATCTTCTTGGCTTCTACATAAGATAACATTCTTCATGGCTGTCAGTTTCTAACCCAAGAGCATCAAGTGCAAGGCAAGCAAACAGGCCAACCCAACAGTCTCTCTTGCAGGGTCCATTCATGCACACCAATCAACCTAAACACAAGTCCCTGGGAATGTATTAAGAAACCAGGAGTACCAAGATGAAAATTTGAACAAACATAACATGCCAACTCCACTTGAACCACTGAATCTGGTTGCTTCAAAAAATAATAGCTGTAAATAATTAAGTCAAGAAGAAATGTATATCTATAACTACAGATAACTATAGTAGTATAGTTTATTCATTATTATCATCATTTATCAAAGCTTACAATTTGTTCACATAATAGTACAATCCCATGAAATTCTATGAATAAAGTTATTATAGAACAGAAAGCAGCACTTACTGCTGGGTGTCATAGTCGTCATGATGGGCGCCTTAGGCATTACATTTACAAATATGCATCTCATCTCAGACTGAAACCTGGAAGAGAGGGAGTGATGTGCTGAAATATTTTTCTACATTTTAACTCACATTTCTCTCGTTGTTTTTAAAAGACTTACCATTCCACAGTTTAAGCTGTAAAACAAAATGGTATATAGTTGCCCACATCATTTTCAGATGGGGTCCACATTACAGTTGCATTACCAGTTCTTGTCATGGTATCAAACTGGAATGATTTGCTCAGATTCAGTGGGCCAGTAACCATTATATCTGAAACACTGGAAGAGAGAAAGTGTAATTACAAATGAAATTATAAACAACCTTCACAGCAGTCTTATACAAATGTCATATAAATTAAGACATGTGAACCTTAGAGGCATCAAAATTCATCAGAGCACCTGAATAAATATTTGTTTTTGGTTTTCAAAGAAATATTCCTGATGCTTGACGGGATATTTGAGTCCTGTTTAATTTTTTACTGTTATCCTCTGTTAGTCACACTCTTTACTCGTCTCCTGTGAACAGTAGTTAGTGATGGAGGGTGATTACTAGAACAGCATTTGTGGCTGTCAGCCAAGCTAAATGTGGGCTGTCAGAACATAAACAGTGTGGTGGGAAGTAAAAAGCATTTTATCATGTGATATTAGTAATAGTTCTTCAGAAATGGACGGTGAGTGATTGAATGATTGGTTCTAGTTATAGCTGTGGTGAGCATATAAATGTGATCATTCAGCTCAAACAATAAACAAAAAAGTGACTTCTGTTCTGACAAGAGTGATAGAAAATGTTAAAAGCCGCTGTTCACTTGACCTCCAGGGTGCAAATCAGACTTATTAGATGCAGATGATCTCTTGCAGTATTTAATCTGTTCATAAGTAATGTTAGCTATAATTGTGACTAAGACCTACAAGTGTGCACAGCGACTGATCTAACACAATGCGCTGAAATTCAGTTCCATGTGTACATGTGGTCTGATGTCATTTTTGATGAGTTGCTGATTTTACTTGTGCTTGTTCATCATTCAAAGACCCAAAGTTAAAATGTGCTCATCAATAAAACTTGAAACATCCTATCTACAGCAGATGAAACTCTTCCACACACTTTCACAAAATGGAAACACAAATCTGAATGTGCAAAAGCAGCAATTTTAAACCTTATCAAGCAGACTCAGTCATGTACAAAAATCAATTTTATGCAACACAAACCAAAGTGCAAAAATGTCCACCATATTAGATGAATAAACAAATGAAAACATGTGTCAGAGATACAGCAACTCACAGAAAATCCACCAGGTGCTCTACAATAGGCACATGGGCAGTCTGTGCAAAACTCAGACTCCTACTGGTGGAACATTCCAGTGGTATGTGGATCAATTTGAATGGCTATCCCATAGCCTAAAAGTCTTTAATGGCTACCCAGACGTGTGACTGGGCCTCAAGATTAAGGAGCTTAGAGTTTGGAGGGAGCAGCAGACTAAGGCTCGCCTCGCAGGTAGACAGAAGGCCAGAGCTGAGAGAAGGAGAATGTCGTGGTTCAGCTAAACAAGGTGAGCCTGAGTAACTACAGGAAAACAGCTATTAAGTGAATCTGAGACCCCACAGGGCAGGTACTTACCGTATTGTCTAGGAAAGGCCTGAGGATTATGTGTTTGATAGTTTACCGTTTTATGTAATATTCAATTCTCCCTTGCTGAAGTTTATTCCCTTATGGGTTAATAAACCCCTTGCATTTGTAAGTTTGAACTTCTGTGATGCTGTTTGGGTTCAGGGTCAGCTCCAGAGTACCCTTAAGTCCTCACTCTTGCAATGAATAAGTAGTGATAACTTGTGAAGACAATGATGAGCACAGAATTTCTATTTGATTAATCTGAGAAAGGGGATTCCACAAGTTAATCACAGTTTTTGGAAATGTGCTTCTGTCTTTTATGGGCATTACAAAGAACTCATATTGCTTAATTCCTCCATAGATACCAATATGTTGCATTTCTGTGTAAACTGGTTTGCTTTTCCCTGACTAGAGTTTCTTCAGCATGCTCCTTCTTTAGTCAAGATCCCCCTACTCTCTCTGTCTCTTGTTTGCCCTTCTATCCCATGGCACTATTTTGAGGGGCAATCTCACTAAAAGAAATGGCTCTTATCACAAATCCATAAAACCACATTAACATACAGTAGATAGAAGACAGAAATAAATTGTACACATACACAAGCCAAATTACATGGTGCTGTTATCCTCTCAGGCAGGGAATGCGATTGTGGGTTAACACATCATAATGTGATCAATTGTACGCAGGCATAGCAAGAAGTAGAAAGAAAAATACATTTGTTTACTCAACGTTGGTGAATTAAAAGAGCAATTGGAAAAAAATTTAACAGGTCATACAATAGTAAGGTGAATGATCAACTGAGCCTATCGGCTATTGAGACAGGGTCGCCTGTAGGGAGTTTGCAGGTTATATCCTTGTCAATATGAATGAGAGGGAGGTCAGTGGAATGGTGAGGATGCAACGAGTAAAGTTGACAAAGGTGGATGAGTTTAAATACTTGGGATCAACAGTACAGAGTAATGGGGATTGTGGAAGAGAAGTGAAAAAGAGAGTGCAGGCAGGGTGGAATGGGTGGAGAAGAGTGTCCTGTTTCCTCCCACAGTCCTAAGATATTTAGGTCAGGTGGATTAGTAATGGTAAATTGTCAACGGTGTGTGTGTATGTATGTGTTCACATTGCGATGGACTGGAACCATGTCCAAGGGTTGCTCCTACCTTGTTCATTTAGGAATATTTATCATAAACAACATGCAGTTCATCATAATTTTATTTTACTGTTACTCTGCTTTTTGGCAAATATGTCCACAAATCTCCAAAATTAATTCTGCTTGCTCTCCTTGCGCAGCAGTGTTAACAGATAAAGATAGTGCAATCTTATGAACTTTAAACAATTAATGAAACACTTTCTTATAAAGCTCGAGAAACACTGTCAACTCAGTTGTTTAGACAACTTGTCTATTTCCTCTCAAGTATTCTCTGCTCTGCTCTGTCTTTTCATTTTTTCCTCTACCTCGGCCTCCTCATCCTTCCTCTCTCCACCTGCTTCTGCAGTATTCTTAGAAAAAAAATATCAGGGTATAAACCAAATTTCATTTCATTTTCCCATTTGTTTAAACATGTATTCACTTAAATGAAGTTATAGTGTTAAACCTGTTAAACGCACTCCACGATTCACTTCAAATATGTACATTTTTAACTTCATTATCATTTACTGTCTTTTTAATCTTGTGAACGAAAAGTAATTATTTATTAGCTTTAACTTTAGACCAGACTAATTTGTTGGCATCAAGCTAAATATCAATGATGTTTAACATTTTCAGGATTGTGATAATAGGTCTGTAGTGCCATGAAATTTTTAAATAAAGAATCGTTTCCCCATAATTGCAGGCTCCAATCGGGTGCGCATGTGTGTGAGCGCATTTCGCTCCAAGGTTGATTGAGTTGCTTGGCTGATCAGTCAGGTGACTCATTCACATCTTGGAGGTAGCAGCATATCACATCTGCATGGCAGAGAGTATAGAATTTTAATCAAAAATATATAAAATTGCAGCCTCCTTAGCGTTACATTTTTTTTTCCGAAAAAGATATTTAAAAAGCATTGCATTTTTTGGTTTGAAAAATTACATAGTTATTAAATCTGATCTTTCTACCATAAAATGTGCAAAATGCTAAAAGTACAAAGTCAGAAGTGTAGAAAGTATAATAATGCTAAAATAATAATAATAATGAATAATAATAATAATAAAAATAATGCTAATACCATATATACTGTCAAAATGTGTCATTTGTATGGTATATCTAGAATCACTGTGAAATACACAATCCAACATCACAGTCAGGACAATAGTAACGTGATTCCTTGCGGATTTTCTTTCCAGACTGATCAGCTTTTGAACAGCAAACTGCAAATGTGTGACTGACCTGAGCGTCGCTTTCGGTTTCATCAAAAGCACTTTTGATTTCACTCTCTGTTTCAATTTCACAACACCTTGGCTGCTGAAAAACATCGCTTATGAGACACCATTATGAGGCTAGGAGAAGACATGTCTGCACCACTGCCTGTGGTAACACTCAGGCCTGTTGCTTATGCAAGATGCACCTGTGTCATTTCCCGAGCAATGCTTGGCACTAACTCTGTTGGCACTTTTACAGCCCAAGTAATCCTCAGGTCTAATGATTATGTTAGACACGTCTATACGGTTGCCCAAGTGATGCTCGGTTAATCAAAAAGAATTTTAGTCAATATTTTAATCAATACATGATCATTTTTACAATTTAATACAAGTATAAACTTATATGAAATTATGACAATGAATTAGCAAACAATAGGATAAGACTTGAATGTAACTGAAGGATTAACTAATGTAATTTTAAGTTTAGGCATGTGAGCCCTTGCCTCACATTAGAGGAGCTACCAATGTAATTACTAAGATTAAAATAAAGTAGATGATTAATAAACACCCCCTTAAAAAGCGAGGACAAACTAGTGAGGAAGCCCAAACACCCCTATTAAGAAACAGTGATAAGATCAATGGGAAAACCTGAATGACACCCCTATAAATGAAGCAATGCTTAGAATAATGGAAGAATTGACATACTGTATATATGAAGCTACTGCTGGCTGTAGTTGATTGGTTAAGATGATAGAATTCTACATATTAAGAGTCAGATGATGTGATTTATTAGATGAGGTAATAGTGCCAGAAAAGTATAAAACAGAATGAATTGCTTAATTAATAGATCACTCCATGGACTGAGGCATTTATGCATGATCTGTAAATAAAGAAAAGTTCTGCACACTCATCTGGGTCGCGACTGCCTTCTTTGAATACAGAGGAATGTTTTTTCCACATCACTGTCCAGATAACATACCTGTGGAAGCATGGATGTGTTTAGGAGAGATGGCAGTGGAGCTTTTAACCAGATTGTTTAATCAAATCTTGGAAAGTGAGAGGATGCCCGAGGAGTGGAGAAGAAGTGTACTGGTACCGATATTTAAGAATAAGGGGGATGTGCAGGACTGTAGTAATTACAGGGGGATAAAACTGATGAGCCACAGCATGGTTATGGAAAAGAGAAGTAGAAGCTCGGTTAAGAAGGGAGGTGATGATTAGTGAGCAGCAGCGAGGTTTCATGCCAAGAAAGAGCACCACAGATGTGATGTTTACCCAGAGGATGTTGGTGGAGAAGTATAGAGAAAGCCAGAAGGAGCTGCATTGCGTCTTTGTGGACCTGGAGAAAGCATATGACAGGGTGCCTCGAGAGGAGTTGTGATATTGTATGAGGAAGTCGGGAGTGGCAGAGAAGTATGTAAGAGTGGCACATGATATGTACGAGGGAAGTGTGATAGTGGTGAGGTCTGCGGTAGGAGTGATGGAAGCATTCAAAGTGGAGGTGGTGTTATATCAGGAGTCGGCTCTCAGCCCTTTCTTATTTGCAATGGTGATGGACACGTTGATAGTTAGATTAGACAGGAGTGACTGTGGACTATGATGTTTGCTGATGACATTGTGATCTGTAGCAAGAGAAGCGATCAGTTTGAGGTGACCCTGGAGAGGTGGAGATATGCTCTAGAGAAGAGAGGAATGAAGGTCAGTAGGAACAAGACAGAATACATGTGTGTGAATGAGATGGAGGTCAGTGGAATGATGAGGATGCAACGTGTAGAGTTGACAAAGGTGGATGAGTTTAAATACTTGGGATCAACAGTACAGAGTAATGAGGATTGTGGAAGAGAAGTGAAAAAGAGAGTGCAGGCAGGGTGGAATGGGTGGAGAAGAGTGTCAGGAGTGATTTGTGACAGACGGGTACCAGCAAGAGTGAAAGGGAAGGTCTACAGGATGGTAGTGAGACCAGCTATGTTATATGGGCTGGAGACGGTGGCACTGACCAGAAAGCAGGAGACAGAGCTGGAGGTGGCAGAGTTAAAGATGTTAAGATTTGCATTGGGTGTGATGAGGATGGACAGGATTAGAAATTAGTACATTTGAGGGTCAGCTCAAGTTGAATGGTTGGGAGACAAAGTCAGAGAGGCGAGATTGTGTTTGTTTGGACATGAGCAGAGGAGAGATGTTGGGTATATTGGGAAAAGGATATTAAGGATAGAGCTGCCAGGCAAAAGGAAAAGAGGAAGGCCTAAGACAAGGTTTATGGATGTGGTGAGAGAAGACATGCAGGTGATGGGTGTGACAGAACAAGATGACAAGAACAGGAAGATATGGAAAAAGATGATCCGCTGTGGCAACCACTAACGGGAGCAGCGGAAAGAAGAAGAAGTTTTTTCCACGTCAAAAGGGGGACAGAAGGGCAGTGATAGACAGAAAAAAGTTAGAGGAAGAGAGAACACAAAGACATGGAGGATAAAGGAAAACGTGATAAGAGATGAAAGGATCAGGAGAGGAGCTGGCAGTCAGGAACATGAGCCCCAGCAGAGCAGTGTGTGGCAGAGACTCAGGAGGGGGCTGGTAAGCATAGGAGCAGAAGAGACCAAATGCTCCAAGGAGTTTCCCACCTGAAGGTAGTGTGGTGATGGCAGATGGGAGAAAGCGCAGGGCTCGCGGATTCCTGCAAATACTGATGGATAATGTTGAAGATCATAAGTCGGGTTTGGAGGCACCCCAGTGGTGGCTGAATGAGGTGGCTAGGGTGTAGGCCCATGAACGATGACTGTGCTTGTTGACAGGTATCCCTGGGAACTGAGTAGATCCTGATGGGTGAGCAGCAGAGAGGATGGATTTTAAGAAGAATGAACCAGGGTTTGTGAGTTTTTAAAGAACTGCTTACTGTTTGTGATTTTTAACCTCATTTATATGGATATTTTCATTTGGCCTTTTAACCTCCACATGTTTATTGCTCATTATTTTATTTTATGCACATTTTTGCACCAACCACTTGCTGAATGTGTGTGTCCTCATTTGCCTGGCTCATCTCAGTACAAGACTAGTTATAGTTATGGGTTGAAGTGATAAGGGAGTGTGGAGCTGACCCAGTCTGTCACAAGGCTATACACTGCATTAAAAAAAGTTGACCATGATATTATATTACAGTCACAGATCAAAAAGTTTACTTGTCTCCCTGATACAAATGGAGAGAAGAGTAGCTTCAATGGTAGCAGCAAACCTACATAACTTACTTTCTAATGACCTTACAAGGAACAAACGTTAACCAGAGAGGAAGACAGATGTGCAAAAGAAATACAGAAAAGAGCAGAACATAAATACATGTATAAAAACTGAACCACCACAAGTGTCCAGCGTATGTGGAACTCGTCTACTAAAACTAAAAACAGGGAGTGAAGGAAACTAACTTTACACCCATAAAGAAGTCCCCATGTAGCATTTAGAGTCCCATATGAAGCTTAATATCAGAAGAAAAATAATTGTGTGGTTAATAAGGGGGTCACAAGGGGGGCATTATTTGTTCAGGACCCCCCCCCCTCCCTTGCAGGTGCCTTTGACATTAGGCAAAAGCAAATGCAAAAACGGGAAAAGAGAGGTCCTCAGCACTGAAAAAGATGTTATCAATAACTACTAAACAAGAACCATTGGGAATTCACAAGATGGCAGAAAGGCAGAAAGCTTGGTGCTACAAGCAATGACAGAAGACTTCAATCAGCCCCTTTATTTCCCCCATTCCTCCCATTACACAACTGTAGTAGAACAGGAAATCCTCACATGGAAAGAAAGGAAATTCCTTCATACATCTCAAGATGTTAATAACTGGCACCTATCCTGAGAAAGTCAGGCAGAATGCCAAAGTCATCTCTGGACGAGACATCAAAAGTCAGCCACATGCGCACCTACACTCGTTTAAATGCAAGATCAATTTTATAGAACACAGTCAGCTGGTATCTGGGACCTGCAGGAACCCAACACAAACATGGAGAAATCAGACATGGCCTGAGTGGAGATTTAATCCCAGGACTATCAGGATGTAACTCTATGTACTGTATTGTCTTCTAATGAACTCAGAAATATTAAAATGTTATATTAATCTAAGCACTTAAAAAAATGAGATATGAAATAGTAAAAGATTCTTTACAACTAGTCATTCATGACAGAATTTTTGAAAATGTAAAATCATTCAGAAAAACTTAGAACTTACATTGCCAGTGATGCATATGCAGTGATGTTGAACTCAAATTGATTACCAACAAATGCAGTTATTCTTTCCTCATTTAGAGGAGTAGAATCCAAAAACAGAGGAATGTAATCCTCCAAGGAACAGCTGGAAGATTCCGATGGATCTAGAAAACATAGCAAAAAGCAAATAAGTGTCCAATGCTGACAGTAAAGACAGTCATCTTCTGGCAGTTGATGTGTCAGTGTTAAAGCTGAGCAGAAGTCACTTGCAAATTACATAAATGCCCTCTAAATCATGTATAATACATTCAGTCTGCATAAATATGGCAGCCTTAAGAATGAAGAGTGATTTAAACTGAGTGCTATTAAGGAACTTCAAACACTGTAAAAACACCTACCTGAGTTGTGGAAAAGTCACCTAGCGGTGTAGCCTAAGCCTGGCAGGTTCATTGAAGTGCAGTCTTGTTGATGTTTAGAGCCTTTTTTGTACTTCTGCTATTCCATGCTTTAAAAAACTTTGCTATAAATAACCTAAGAATGTACACCATGGAAGAATTTTTCTAAGGACAAAGAGAATGAGAACTTACCTTGATGCATGTTAAGAACATCTTATTTTTTGTCATGGTATATATTATCTTTAAATAATTATAAATCAGATCAATATCTTTTTTGACACAACATACCATGGATAGATATCGGGTTGTATAAAACAGAAAAAATATAATTTATCTTCCCACAGAAATTCATAACCCATATGCAATTTGTTCTGTGCCTGATAATTTACTGCGGCCACTATTGCTGCATCCATCCATCCATTGTCTCCCGCTTATCCGAGGTCGGGTCGTGGGGGCAGCAGCTTGAGCAGAGTTGCCCAGACTTCCCTCTCCCCGGCCACTTCTTCTAGCTCTTCCGGGAGAATCCCAAGGCGTTCCCAGGCCAGTTGAGAGACATAGTCCCTCCAACGTGTCCGGGGTCTTCCCCGGGGCCTCCTCCCGGTTACACGTGCCCGGAACACCTCACCAGGGAGGCGTCCAGGAGGCATCCTGATCAGATGCCCGAGCCACCTCATCTGACTCCTCTTGATGCGGAGGAGCAGCGGCTCTACTCTGAGCCCCTCCCAGATGACTGAGCTTCTCACCCTATCTTTAAGAGAGAGACCAGACACCCGGCGGAGGAAACTCATTTCAGCCGCTTGTATTCGCGACCTCGTTCTTTTGGTCACTACCCATAGCTCATGACCATAGGTGAGGGTAGGAACATAGTTCGACTGGTAAATTGAGAGCTTCGCCTTGCGGCTCAGCTCCTTTTTCACCACGACAGACCGATGCAACACCCGCATTACTGCGGATGCCGCACCGATCCGCCTGTCGATCTCACTCTACATTCTTTCCTCACTCGTGAACAAGACCCAGAGATACTTGAACTCCTCCACTTGGGGCAGGATCTCGCTACCAACCCTGAGAGGGCACTCCACCCTTTTCCGGCTGAGGACCATGGTCTCGGATTTGGAGGTGCTGATTCTCATCCCAGCCACTTCACACTCAGCTGCGAACCGATCCAGAGAGAGCTGAAGATCACGGCCTGATGAAGCAAACAAGACAACATCATCTGCAAAAAGCAGTGACCCAATCCTGAGCCCACCAAACCGGACCCCCTCAATGCCCTGGCTGCGCCTAGAAATTCTGTCCATAAAAGTTATGAACAGAATCGGTGACAAAGTGCAGCCCTGGCGGAGTCCAACTCTCACTGGAAACGGGTTCGACTTACTGCCGGCAATGCGGACCAGGCTCTGGCAACGATCGTACAGGGACCGAATAGCCCTTATCAGGGGGTCCGGTACCCCATACTCCCGGAGTACCCCCCACAGGATTCCCCAAGGGACACGGTCGAATGCCTTTTCCAAATCCACAAAACACATGTAGACTGGTTGGGCAAACTCCCATGCACCCTCCAGGACCCTGCTAAGGGTATAGAGCTGGTCCACTGTTCTGCGACCAGGACGAAAACCACACTGTTCCTCCTGAATCCGAGGCTCGACTATCCGACGGACCCTCCTCTCCAGGACCCCTGAATAGACTTTTCCAGGGAGGCTGGGGAGTGTGATCCCTCTGTAGTTGGAACACACCCTCCGATCCCCCTTCTTAAAGAGGGGGACCACCACCCCGGTCTGCCAATCCAGAGGCACTGTCCCTGATGTCCATGCGATGTTGCAGAGGCGTGTCAACCAAGACAGTCCTACAACATCCAGAGCCTTGAGGAACTCCGGGCGTATCTCATCCACCCCCGGGGCCCTGCCACCAAGGAGTTTTTTGACCACCTCGGTGACCTCAGTCCCAGAGATGGGGGAGTCCACCTCTGAGTCCCCAGGCTCTGCTTCCTCATTGGAAGGCATGTTAATGGGATTGAGGAGGTCTTCGAAGTACTCCCCCCACCGACCCACAACGTCCCGAGTCGAGGTCAGCAGCGCACCATCCCCACCATATACAGTGTTGACACTGCACTGCTTCCCTTTCCTGAGACGCCGGATGGTGGACCAGAATCTCCTCGAAGCCGTCCGAAAGTCGTTCTCCATGGCCTCCCCAAACTCCTCCCACGCCCGAGTTTTTGCCTCAGCACTATTGCTGCTTCGACTTATTTTCCAATCTCTACTGCTTTACTTAACGTTAAGGTATCCGGTTCCAATAATAAACTCTCTCTCAGCTGTTCACAAGACGTTTTCTCAATCAGTTGGTCCCTTATTAACTCGTCTTGTAGTGTCCAAACTTACAGTGTTGCACAAGCTCACGCAACGCTGAAACAAACTGTGTGATTGATTCACCCGGCTGCTGAGCACGCTGACAAAACTGAAAATGGCTCAGGAGGACGCTTTGGCTTGGGTCGAAATGGCCATCCAGTGCTGCCACCGCGGCTGCAAAAGACTCGACAGTCGGTTGGAAGGTAGAAAAAACGCACTGTCCTTCCGCTCCCAAATAGTGTAATAGAAGCACCCTTTTCCTTGCTGTCTCAACGTTATCCAACCGGCTGCCAACAGGTGCGTCTCAAACGAACGATACCAGCGCCTCCAGGGAACTAGCTGTTCACCAGGTACTGGCAAGAAAGAAGCTGGAGTAGGTAAACCAAACTCGTCGCCAAACTGTTGCATCAGAAATAGCAGTTCACACACGTGTAATGCTTAACTGTCTTTACTTTAATTTAACATCCACACCAACAAACAATACTTCCGTTTTCCTCCTACAACCCCCCACATCCGCTTCTGCAGAGACATCACAGTGACGTCATCACTGGGTCCGGGACCTAGTGAGATATCCCGTGGATGGTCTGCAGAAGATTGAAAAAGAGAATTAGTGCAGCTCACCACTTGCTGGTCTGGTGTGGTAGTACTATTCTTAAAGCCTTTCAGATGTCTCCCAATCGCATGTGAGTGATAAGGCTAAGCCCAGACCCATCAGGTCGGGCATCTTTGACCGAGAGCTCGTTAACTCTCGGGAGGGTATCAGCATTGACATTGACAGAACCCTTACAATGAATAAGCGAGATCTTATACGGTTGAAAGACAAGAAACCACCTGGTGACCCGTGGATTCGACTCTTTGTGAAGGGCCATCCACTGTAAAGCAGCATGATCCGTAACGATAGTGAACTCACATCACAAGAGGTAGTATCTCAACTGCGTAATTGCCCATTTAATCACAAGGGCCACCCTTTTCAATGCTGCATACCTGGTCTAACGATCCAGCAGTTTCCGGCTCAGGAACATAACAGGTGTTTAACACCATCAATGCTCTGGCTCAGCACAGCACCTAAGTCTGTGTCTGAAGCGTTCGTCTGGAGAATAAAAGGAAGCTGAAAGTTAGGCGTTTTCAATACTGGTGCTGACGTAAGGGCCTGTTTTAAATCACAAAATGCAGCATCTGTCTTATCAGTTCATACCACATTATTAGGAGCCCTCTTCTTTGTTAAATCATTTAAGGGCACCACTCTCTCTCCTAGGTACAAACCGCCAGTAATACCCAGCTAATCCGAAAAATGCTTGGACTTGTCACTTGGTTCGCAAACGGGACCACTTCAATATGGCATCAACCTTTGAACACTGTGGCTTTACGGTACCCTGACTCACTGGGTAGCCTAAATATTTAGCTTCTTTCAACCCAAAAAAACATTTTTTTAAATTGATTTGAAGCCCTGCTTCTCCCTGTATCTGCAATACCGCTGTGAACTGCTGTAAGTGTTCCTTCCATGTGCTGGAATAAATGACTATGTCTTCTAAATAGGCAGCACTATACACTTCATGGGGGCAGAGCACTTTATCCACCAGACACTGGAAAGTCACAGGAGCCCCATGTAACCCGAATGGAAGGATACGATACTGCCAGCGTCCGCTAGGGGTGCTAAACATGATCTTGACCTCAGTGGCATCCATTAAAGGAAACTGCCAGTACTCCTTCGTCATGTGAAGTGTGGTCAAAAAATTAGCCTATCCCAGCCTCTCAAGGAGGTCGTCCTCTCGAGGCATTGGATAAGCATCAAATTGGGAGACTTGATTAAGCCGACGGAAGTCATTGAAAAACCTCCAACTCCCGTCAGGCTTACTAACCAAGACGATCAGAATGGACCAGGGACTAAAACTTTCCTCATTCACTCTTACTTCCAGCATGCGCTTGATTTCAAGCTCCACTTCTGCTTTCTTTGCCTCAGGAAACCAATAAGGGCGCTCTTGAACAATAACCCCGGGCTCTGTCACTATGTCGTGCGCAATCAGAGAGGTCCACCCAGGCTTTACGCTTACAACCCTGGGACACACAGGATAGCTGCTTCGACATCCCATCTCTGTTTAGAATTCATTTCAGCGCCGAAGTTAAGGATATTTTTCAGAGCAAAGAATGAGCGGGGCTGAGCGGAGGAGGGATCGGGATCCCTTTCCTTCTATAGCTTCAGCAAGTTTACATGATAAACCCGCTTGCACAGCCGATGAGTGGGTTGTTTCACCAGGTAATCAATGAGCCCTTTCCTCTCCTTAACCTTGTAAGGGCCTTGCCAATGGGCTAGCAGTTTAGAATGGGAGGTAGGAACTAAAACCATGACACAATCTCCTAGATGGAATTTTTGGAGAGTCGTACCACGGTCATAATAGCGGGCCTGTGCTGCTTGCGCCTCCTCCATGTGAGTTTTTAATATGCGTCAAATTTTTCCCAATCGATCGTGCAATTGCGCGATGTACTTTATTTTTGGAGGAAAGAACCTTTCCTTCTCATCCTTCTTTCAAAATATCCAAAATTCCCCAGGGTTGTCATACATATAATAATTCAAAAGGCGAGAACTCCGTAGAGGCTTGTGGGACTTCCTGATAGGCAAAGAGCATGAGGGGGAGGAGCTGATCCCAGTTCCTCAAGTCCTCGCTAACCACCTTGTGAAGCATCTGTTTGAGAGTCTGATTAAACCTCTCAACTAGACCGTTGGTTTGAGGGTGATACACCATGGCATTTAAGTGCTTTATTTTAAGTAACTTGGCCGTTTCCCTGAACATCTCTGAGGTTAAAGGCGTACCTTCATCCGTAACGACTTCTTTAGGGATGCCAATTCGCGCATAGACCCCTACAAATTTTTGTGTGATAGCCTTGGAGGTAGCTAAGCATAAAGGAACAGCCTCTGGATATCGGGTAGCATAATCCACGAGAACTAATATATCTTGTGTGCTCAGGCAGAGGGCTCTAGGGGTCCTACAATATTGACCCTAATCCTATCAAAGGGGACATTGATCAAGGGAAGGGGCATGAGAGGAGCACGGTCCCTCCTGGGAATTTGTAATTGACACTCTGGACACGAGATACAAAAACAGTAAACCTCTTCATTAACTCCCGGGCCAATAAAATCGGAGCTTGATATGCTCTAACGTTTTCTTGGTGCCCAAATGGCCTACTATGAGGTGGGTGTGTGTGCTAACTCACAGATCTGCCGCTGGTAGGTTCGTGGGATTAACAACAACTTTCACACCTCCCCCTCATGCTCCGCTACCCAATACAACAGATCATTTTCAATAACAAAGTGAGGACCCTGTGGCATGGGCTGATGAGTGTGTTAGCCATTGATTGGTACAACTGCATTTTAAGCAAATTTCAGGGAATCGTCGTTGCACTGCTCCCTTTTGAAAGAATCCGGAGTTTCTCTAAATTAAAACTACATTTCAGAGAAAGGATCCGGTCTGACCTCAAGGGTGGGGTTAGCTCCCGGCTCGTTGAGGCACTGGGAGATGACGTTTCTGCTTGTGACGGTCCCGGAACGTCCCCATCTGCCTCGTGGCCTTCCATATCTCTCTCTATCGGCTGAGAATATGGCGTGAAAACACCTGGAGAAGGATCATTTCATGGGAGTACTCAGTACTATACCACATTTATTATTAGACCAGTCCTGCCCTAGGATCACCGAGAAAGGTGGATTCGGGAGGACTGCTACAGGAAATTTTTTAAGCGATCCTCCATTTTTTAAGCGAACATAGGGTGGTTTTATAATGCCGGATTTCTCCGTGTTTACAAGTTATACTGGTCTTTAATTTTACACATGGAAATGTTGCTGCTGGAATCAAAGAGTGCTTCGACTTTAAATCCATTCACAATTACTACTCCCGTATGTGATATTGTCAAGGAGTTTGTGAGTGCACATAAGCCTTTCTTCTCTCTCCATCTGCACACCTCCTTATTCCTAAGCAGTTTGTGCACCCACGGGTCTGGGGACGTCGGAACAGGCTCTGGATTGTAAGGAAGGGACAGATTTGGGGGGACACAATCCCCATAGTGTCTGCTAGAGAACCGTTCTGCTCTCTCAGATTGTGAGGCCGTCCTAGATGTCTCAATGAGGTCATCCATGTTTAGAAATTCTTCCCAGACCAGCTGGGTGAAATATTCAGATAATTCTCTGATTAAGAGGAAGCAGGCGACCTGCTGCATAATCTGGAAGAGGGTCTGTTCAAATGGCCTTAGCCAGTAATGCCACCCTTTCCCAGAGAGCAAATGTTTGTTCCTGGTTTGGCCGCTCAGGGTAAAATCAGTAGAAATGTGTATCATTGCTGTATAAACATGAAAACAGAGCATAAAATGACAGTTAGGTTTAGGTTAGGTTTCTTTATTTAGTCATGTTTACACAGGAAAACATGAACTTTGCCTTCTCAGTTGCATCTAATAACAGGTAACAGACAGAATGAAATAAAACAGACAAATAGAAATAAGAAAGGTTAAGGTAAGGCAGTTAGATAAAACATATTTATACCAAAAAAAAAAAAGGTAGCAGGATATATATCAAAACCTTAAACATTATCTCTGATATTTCTTATTGAAAAGTCGTATGGCACTAGGAAGAAAGGAGTTTCTGGAGCGATTTGTGTGGGTTTTCAAAGCAACTATCCTTCCTGATTTATTGAAGTTTAGTTCTACATGTAATTGATGTCTGTCATCAGTTGAGATGATTTCCAGTTTCTTTAGCATTGCCCTCTGACACACACTAGTCAAATCATCTACATCAGCCCCAATAACTTTAGCTGCATACTTCGTAATCTGCTGGAGCTTTTTTGAGTTTTGGTTTGTCAGACTATTAAACCAGGCAATGAAACTGAAAGTGATCATGGACTGGATCATACTACGATAGAAGGACAACATGAGGTCCTTGTCTACTTTAAATAGTTTGAGTTTATGGAGGAGAAATAAGCGCTGGTTGCACTTAGAAAATATTTTTTTTGTATTTGTATTCCAGTTAAGATTGTTATCTAGGTAAGTTCCTAAGTATTTATATTCATTCACTATTTCTACCTCCTCTCCCAGAACTACAATAGGTGAACATACAGATTTCTGTCTCTTAAAATCAAATATCATTTCTTTGGTCTTTTTTACATTCAGAGTGAGAGAGTTTTTATTGCACCAGATTGCCATACAGTCCACTTGATTTAGATAGTGGCTTTCATCGTCCCCAGATATGCATCCTATGATCATGGTGTCATCCGCATACTTAATAATGGAGCAGTGGTCATTGTTCTGTCTCAGGTCACTTGTGTACAGAGTAAACAGTAATGGTGATAAGACACACCCCTGTGGACTTCCTGTGTTTGAATGAAGAGCTTTTGAAAAAGTGTCCTGAACGTTAACTGTCTGTGAACGATTTAAAAGAAAGTTCTGAATCCATAGTGTGATAAATGGGTTTACATTCATACTGTTTAATTTCCCAATCAGTATATGAGGCTGTATAGTATTGAACGCTGAAGAAAAATCCAAAAATAGTGCTCTGACATATGAACCAGGCTGATCAAGAAAGGTATAGATTTGATGTAAGATAACAAGCAGAGCATCTTCCACACTTCTGTTTGCACAATAAGCAAATTGATTGTTGTCTTGAAAAGACTTTGTCTCTGTCATTAAAATGTTTTTCACCAAGTGTTCAAAGCATTTCATTGGAATAGATGTAAGTGCCACTGGTCTGTAATCATTTAAACAGCTTGGCCTAGAAACCTTAGATACAGGGGTGATGATTGATTGTTTCCACAGATTTGGTACAATACCACAGGTCAGAGACCAGTTAAAAAGCAAATGAAAAACTGGGGAGATCTGCTTAGAGCAAGACTTTAAGAGCCGACCTGATATGCCGTCTGGTCCCACTGCACTGTTTGTTTTGGCCTTCCGCAAGCCTTTTTCCACTTCAGTTAAACTGAACCCAATCACAGCAGAATACCTGGTGTTTTTATAAAGCATCTCCTTTATTTCTGTGCCCTTAATAAATGTCCATATTAAAATGGTGATGAAATAATGTCACTAAAATGGTGACAAAATTAAGCAACAGTTGAGCAAACAAAATATTAATATGAAAAAAAAGATAAAATAAAAGAAAAAAATAATCACAATGTAAACACAACAGAATCCTCCACCTTCTAAGGCACGGGCTGCCAAGCTTCCCAGTGTGTAACCAGGCAAACTGTGGTAAAAAGCGAGGTGTGTGAGCGTCAGACATAACCTAAAGACTTGTCCTCTTGGCCATAACCTTTCCAGTAAACAAAATTATTAGCTGCTGTTTCTTGCCTCCTTAATTCCAAAATGTTCAGAACTTCATATCCATTTTCCCATTATATAGTAGTTGGAGAAAGAGTAGAAGATTCCTGAAGAAACTGACTAGAAAGAACTGGTGAAGTGAGGCCAGCAGATCTAAAAAGGAACAGGAGACGAGAAGGGAGAGCATTGTGTATAATGAGCAGATTTCAAAATCCTCCTTTTAACATAAAAAGCCTTAAATGGCCAAGGTCCGGCTTACTTATCTGAACTTATCATGACTTACAAACCTGAGCGCATATTAAGATCTCAAGATGCCGGTCTGCTTATGATTCCAAGGATTAATAAAATCACAGTGGGATGATGCCTCCCCTGGACCACAATAGGGCAGCCGCCCTGGTCTGTGTGGGGGCCACGGGAATTGAGCATGGAAGCTCAACCCTATAGGGGCCCGTGGCCACCGCCAAGGGGTGCCCTGAAGATTCTGAAGCCCTAGATGTCAGAACTTCCGCCACACCCGCAGGTGCTGGCGGAAGTACTACCAGGGACACCCGGAGTGCTTCCGGGAGCTCATGTGGCACTTCCGCCACACCAGGAAGTGCCGCAGGAAGCTCAACCAGAGTCGGGTGGAAGAGGACGAAGCTTGGAGGAGAGGAATGGAGGCGGCAAAGAGAGGACAGGAGTTTGAAAGGCCTGGACTGAAGGTGTGTGGTGCAGGGGCACTGGGTTGTGTGCAGGACTCATTTTATTGTAAATATGGAAAATAAACGTGCGTGGTGTTTTGAACCATTGGTGTTTGCCTGTCTGTGTCGAATCTGGTCTCCACAATGGATTGGCTGCATTTTATTTACATATACATATCTGTCTATTTATATTCATGTACTGTATGCATATAAATCATAAGCACACACAAAGGTTTGAGAATTCTAAATACATACACACACAGAAATATAATCTATATACTGTACACGTGAAGGTGATCGTGTGTATATATTTATTTTCACCATTAGATGTTTTTTTAAATATGCATGATATTTTCTAATTATTTTAGTAAATACATAAAGATGTTTGAGTACTTTACCAGTTTTGAAGGCTGAACTTCCAAGAATAAGATCACAGCAATATAATAAAAACAAGGATCACAGCTGAGATTCCAGTTTTGCTTCTCACTCACCACCCAGTGGCACTCACACTGGTACTAAACTGGGGGCACCATAATAAGGAGCTGATTTGCACGAGCCTGTACTGCGGTTGAGTTTGAAGTTAGGAAATTGGGGATCATAGACGAGTGATTTTGTGAGTAATGAGGGCTTTTAGAGGTAAAGGAAATTATTCTTATTTGAGGACCTGCTGCCATGGCATTTTGGTAAGGCAAGGACTGTAAGTCGATGGGTTCAATGGTGTTTGTGTGTTTATTTGATTAGCTCTCAAATATGTAAGCCAAAAATAATATGCCAATCAGTTTTTAGTATGTTTGTTTTCTGCAGTGTATACAATTCTTAGAATTCTACTTGTGCCTCATTATTTTAACTGACATGTCTATTTGTAGCCTCTTACCTCATTTAGAGTGAAGCCAGAAATCTGATTGCAGAGACCGCACTCGTTATTGATGGACTGTCCAAACCGACATCTTACACGATCTCCATCGGGGTCAAATACCGGCAGCTTGATAGGTGCGGGACAGTTAAATGGGACACTAAAAAAATCAGGCAAAAACATTACATAAATCCCTAATATACTTTAATTTATTTATATTATAAAATAGTGTAATAGAGCATGGGAGAGTCAGGCTCAAGACAAGATATAACTCTTAATGGGGTGCCTGTCCATTGCACACACACACACACACACACACGCACACGCACACACCCACACACACACACACACACACACAGACACTGCTGTAGGTCAACTTTGTCTTGGAGTGCACATTTGGGATGTGGGAGGAAACCTGGACTACCCAGAAAAAAATGAACACAGACACAGGGAGAATATGGAAACTCCAAAGAGGTCGAGGACAACTGAGCCCAAGACTCACGAGATGTGAGAAGTTGGAAATGAGGGAGACCAAGCCCATGTCTGATATCTTTATTTTTCACTTAAATTTGTCCCTTTACCGACTTTTTTTGTTAGGTTACAGCAAGTGTTTATATTCCATATTATTGTTATTTTTTATCTTTATATGAATATTTTTAAATAAACTCTGTGGAATTTTTACATTTTCTTCTCCCTTGGAGGACATTTTTTGCATTGTGAGGACATTTAAAAGTATGTTTGAACTGTTAAAAGCCTGTGGCCCATTTTTGGGGCTGAGTAGGCCTTGCAGCCTGCCTGATGATTTTGAGACCAGGCTGCATGGAGTGGGGTCTTTCTCTTGACAGACTGGTGGAGGTCTTGGTCTACTTTTGCTCCTTTTTGAGGACTTACACCTTTTTTTTGTCATTTTGTGTTGCTGCATCACAACATCCTCATTTATTGCCTCTGAAATTAATTAAGTTCTAAATGCACTCAAATGCATTGATTATACAGGTTGAAGTTTATATTCTGCTTGGATGAAATTAGGCAAATAAAATAATAAAAAACCATGAGCTAAGAGCAACTGGATGGTCAAAACAAACCAAGATCTAAACTAAAAGACCTGTCCTACTATAAATACTAAACTCTGTCAAAAAAGCACAAATGGCCATGAATCTCTGAAGTGAATTTAACAAAGTAAACACCTTGAAAAGTTTTTTTTCACAAATTCAAAAACTTGTACAACATGAGCTGTGTGCCGCCATCTTTTATAGTATCAGGATCACCATAATGCTTTGCACAAAATCACAAGTTTAGCAACTTGCCGAGACGACAAATAAGACGACTGTCTACATGAGAAAACACCACAAAATGGTGGCACCTCACATCAAAATACAAATTTTAAACAGGAACACAGTATCATTGCCAATATAATGAAGAAAAACAATGTTAAAACAAAAATAAAAGTGTATGTCACCAGCCAACTGAGGAGTTGATGGCCTGCTAGTAGTCAGAACAAACCGGAACCAAATCTTTAAGTGAAAGTCAATAAAAATATGGCAGGAGTTCAGCTTTATTAAGTCAAACTAAGGCTCACAAGTCACCTTACACTTATTCTGTAAAACTTGATTAGTTTTTAGTTAAGTACCGTATTGAATTTTTTCTTGTCCTCACTTACAAAACATTCCATGATTCTGCTCCCACTTATTGAAAAGATCTTCTTACAGATTACACAGCGACCCGCTCACTGCGCTCCTGTAATTGTGGCTTTCTTGTTGTCCCCTCAGTACGCATGTCTTCACTGGGAGGTTTAGGTTTGGATGGTTAGGCTGCTCCTCTGCTCTGAAACTGCCTTCAGCATTAAATCTTGTCTCTTTGTTTCAAAAACATCTTTAAACTCACCTTGTCAGAATTGCCTTCTCTAGAAAAATCAGTAGATGTTATCCTTCCAAATTGTTGTGATTACATGTTTAATTGTGTTCTTTAATACTTGTGTGTTTTTATTTATTTATACATCTATGTATGTATTTATTTATTTACTTTACTTAGTAATTGTACTGTTTATGCTTTTACCTTGTAATGTGTCCTTGAGTATCTAGAAAAGCTCAATTAAATACAATGAATTATTATTATTATCCTCTCAGTAGACACAGAGAGAAGAAAAGTGAGAAACACACAAATACAGACAGAGAGAGAAAAGGGGAAAGAGAAAGTTAAAGAGCAGCATTCACATTTTTGCAGCTGACTAGTGGTTATTATAGCCATATTTTATAATAAATATATCAAAATGAAAAGGCCTATAGCTTTTCTCTAGAAGCCAAACATTTTACCCAAATTAAGTTTATAACAGCAAAATTTAAACATGAAATTGTAAAAAGAAGGTTTCTTTTTTTAGAGGCTTGATTGTTTTTTGTTTTTTTTTGTAAGATGTTCTCAGGGTGAAGTCTTTTTGAATTCTGAACAGAAGAAAATGAAAGCAAAGGTCAGGAATAATTTTCAGAAAAAAACAAACAAAATGTGTAAGAGCTCCAAACCTGAGAATTAGATTTGATGCTGTGATCGGAGGTCTGTTGGGAAGTCCAGTGTCGGATCGCACACCCAGGTCCACGTGAGTCATAAACTGCAATTTGGTGTCAGGAGAGTATTCAAACCAACAGCAGCCAGAAAAGCTTTTGAAACAGAAAATAAAGAATAAAAGACTTCTTATCCTTCTGTTTCCCAATATATAAACTCATTTTACCATTCTCACAAACAACATCTCTTACTTTATTACTAAAAGAAAAAAACACAGTTTGAATTACCAGACTGGCTTTACTTTTTGCATTTTGACAGTGAATGGCTAACCTTTGCTATCTTCCCATGAATTCTTGTCACACCCTCTCAAGCAAGTGGGGGTCTCACAACCAAGACTGAGGGGATAAAGTTGTCACTGCACCAGCAGACCACAAATAACCAAAATGCCAAGGTACACGACACAAATGGCGATTTTAGAGAGATGAGGAATACATAAAAGCTTTCAAAAAAATTTTAGTAACAAAATGAAGAGGAAGTAGTGACATTTAATTAAGAAGACCATACATCCTTTATACAGCCCAGTATATCTGTAATAATGCAGGTGTCCTGACTTAAAGCCCCAGCACCTCATGAACTTGTACTGGAAGAACAGACTACAGATTTATGAATAACACAAAATTCCAAAATGTTCTTTATACAAGACTCATGTGACTTAATCTTCCTTATTTATTTAACTTAATTTAATTTTTACTTTTAATTTTACTTACTTTTAATTTAATTTTAACTTAATTTTTTAATATATTTAACTTAATCTGCCTTATTTCCAGGAAAGCCCTCTGTAAAGAATTGTGACAAGTCCAGGACTGACGTGCGCAGAAAGCCGGAAACAAACAGCCCGGTGTACAGTGTGACAGCAGTGTCAGTATCAGGACACACTTTGCCCAGCATAATGGAAGGATCTCCAAAAGCAACTGTTTCAGGGGCAACATGATAATGGAAGGACAATGGGGGACCTTAAATGGTGGTTTAGAAGTTCCCCATACTATTAGATGGAAACAGGGAGCAAGGTCTTCAAAATGTGTTTTAACTTATGTGGTATTTTTAGCTGTCATTCCAGCTTCAGTTTATTTTCAGTTTAGTTTTATGGACTTTTGAACATTTTTATTTTAGTTTTTTTTTTCATTTTAGCTTAAAATGTCTATTCAATAAAAACTAAGAAATTTACACTCAGCCTACATAGCAAAAGGATTATAAAAACATAAGGATAATTTACTTAGGGGGGCTCTTTATACTCCAAGATTTCAAAGAATGATCTATTTAAAGTTTTATACAATGTGCCTCACTTGCAGTGTAACAGAGTCCATTTGCTTGAGCAGCAGGGTCTGTACTCTGGCAGCAACGAGAATTTCAAACATTAGATCAAATACTTCACAGTATCCAGTCATGACCAAAATGGAAGGGGGTCATATAAAGTAATAAGGGTGTGTGTGTGTGCGTGTGTGTGTGTGTGTGTGTGTGTGTGTGTGTGTGTGTGTGTGTGTGTGTGTGCGCGTGTGTGTACGTGTGTGTGTGTGTGTAAAACACAGTCTTAATATTCCAAAAGCATTCATGAATTTCTGACAGTGTGGGCAGCAGGTGAGGTTCTGTTGAACATAAGTACTTAATGAAAAGGAGAGACAGACGACATTAATGTGTCCTCTAAACACCACCTGAGCACAATTTGGAGTACAGATTTGGATTTTTAATAAATTTGCAAATCTTTCTGAAAATATGTCTTCACTTTGTCATCATGGATTATTGAGTGTAGATTGATGAGCCAAAATGGTAAATGTATTTATTTAATTAAATCTACAGCACAATAAAGTGTGCAGAAAGTGAAGGGGGCCAAAATATTTTCGGAACCCACTGTATATACACACACACACACACACGTATATAAATTTACAATGTTGTGGAAGACAAATCATTGTACATTTACTTTGGCTATTAATTCAGGATGTTATGACAAATTTACTTTGCACACAGTTCACTTTTCATTTCAATATATCATAGAGGCTTTCATAAAGTTTTAATCTGTGGTTCTACCATTTTACGTATCTACACAGTACATCTCCTGATTTACTGTAGATGTGATCTTCATACAGATGTTATAGTTCATCACCATTTCTACCGGCTGTCAACACGTATTGCACAGTGTCCTTGCTTTCGTAACACATAAAAAAACTGTTTTTCTAACACACATCTAAACTTCATTTAATTATGGCTTGAATGTGGCAAAATGATATGTTATGCTATATATTATTCATCCATCTATCCATTATCCAACCCGCTATATCCTTACTACAGTGTCAAAGGGGTCTGCTGGAGCCAATCCCAGCCAACACAGGGCGCAAGGCAGGAAACAAAACCTGGGCAGGGTGCCAGCCCACCGCAGGGCGCACACACACACACACACACACATACACACCAGGGACGATGTAGAATCGCCAATGCACCTAACCTGCATGTCTTTGGACTGTGGGAGAAAACCGGAGTACCTGGAGGAAACTCAAAGACACTGGGAGAACATGAAAACTCCACGCAGGGAGGACCCGGGTCTTCTAACTGTGAGGCAGCAGCACTACCCACTGTGCTACCTATATTATTCATGTTTTTAATAATTATGAATAATTTATTTGACTTTACATACAAAGAGGCAACAGATTGAACATCCATGCATAAATAATAATAATACATTTTACTTATATTGCTTCAAAGTCTCATAAAGAAACAGCAGGTATATGTAACATTGGGTACAAATGTTTCCTGAATAGAACACTAAAACAGATAGATGCAGGATATATAAAAGCATTATATAGAATAAAAGACAATAAGCCAGACTAAAATACTAAGTTCAGTTTTAAAAGGAAAGCCCAGGAAATCACATCATTTGTAATATAACACACAGACAAATTTTCCTAACTATCTGGACAGAGAACTAAACTGAAAGAGGAGGCAGAATGTCTGGTTAAGTTAGATGCCTTCCTGCACAGATGAGTTTTCAGTTGTTTTTTAAAGGAATGAATGGAGTCGGCTGATCTCATTCATTTCGGGAGGTCGTTCCAAAGTCTGAGTGCTAAACAGCTAAAGGCCCTGCTGTCACCCAAAGAGTGCAGGATAGTGTGGGCCACAACAAGATGGCCAGAATCAGAGGACCTTAGTGGGTGAACAGGAGCAGAGTGATGGAGAAGGTCACTGATGTAGTCCAGTGTGAGGCCATTTAAAGCTTTGTAGGTTATTAGTAGAATTTTATATTCAATCCCGTAAGACACAGGGAGCTGGTGAAGTCAAAGCAGGATGGGTGTGATGTGCTCGCTGTTTCTGGTCCATGTTAGGACCTTTGCAGCAGAGTTTTGACTCCACTGGAGCTGTGATAGAAGATTAGAAGGGACACCTGCCAGTAGGGAGTTACAATAATCGATGTGGGATGTGATAAAAGCAGGGACAAGTCTCTTAGCATTAGAAAAGGAGAGGAAGGAGCGAACATGGTATATGTTATGGAGGTGAAATTAGGAAAGTTTCTTAATGTGGTTTATATGGGTGGAATAAGAAAGGGAGGAATCAAAAATAACATCAAAATTCCTTGCATCAGAAGAAGGTCTGATGAGATCACCATCAAGAGTGACTGAGAAGGAGCTCATTTTCTTAAGTTGTGCTTTAGTGCCAATTTGCAGGAGTTCAGTTTTGCTGCAATTGAACTTTAAAGAGTTCTGCTCCATCCAGGTTTTAATTTCACTGAGGCAAGTTGTGAGCTGAGAAAGCCCTGATGAACTTTCACTTTTAACATTGAAATAGAGTTGAGTATCATCTGCATAAAAATGATAACCCAGTCCATAGCTACAAATAATATGGCCAAGGGGAAGGATATCGACACAGAAGAGTAGAGGGCCGAGGACAGAGCCCTGAGGAACTCCTTGTGTGACTGGCGCTGAGCTGGATCTGCTCTTGCCAAGACTAACAAACTCTTGCCTGTCAGTCAGATAGGACTTAAACCATGGGAGGGCAGTGCCAGAGATCCTCATCATGTTCTCCATTCTGGACAGTAAAATGTCATGTCTGACCTGAGTGTCAAATGCTGCACTCCGAGTTAATAGAATTAATATGCTGGTTTGTCCAGAGTCTGCTGCCATAAGCAGATCATTAGTAACCTGAAGCAGAGCAGTTTCAGAGTGCTGTGCCATGACACCAGACTGAAAGAGCTCCATCAAATTATTAAAAGTTAAGTAATTGGTGAGTTGGGATGCTACAAAACACTCAAGAACTTTTGACAGAAAAGGTAAGTGAGAAATGGGCCAAAAATCGTAAAGATTGTCATCATCAAGACCAGACATTTTTAACACTGGTGTTACAGAACCGTTTTTAAAAGTGGCTGGCACAAGGTTGGTGTCAAGGGATGTATTTCTTATCAGTCGGGATTATGGCATGAAGGCAGGATTTAAGAAATGAGGCTGGGATGGGGTCCAGTACACAGGGAGTGGGACTCATTTTACAAAGCAGGTTATTATTACGGATAAAATGGAGGAATATTTCACAGACTTCAGTAGAGGAGCTAATTTGGCCAGATGCAGTTTGAAGTAGTTTATTAACTACAGAGAACAAAACCACTTCCTATTATTTGGCCATAATATGTGTTCTTGGCTGCAGTGAGTGCATCCCTGTAAGCTTTTTGATAAGTCAGAGAGCCTGGATGTGCACAATGAGGCCAGTCTTACGTGACATTCGCTTAAGGTGTCGGGCAGCTGCTTTCATAGACCGTAACTCTGAATTGTACCATGGAGCTGAATGCTTAAAAGAAACCTCCTTATGTTGTAAAGGATCTGTTTTATCTAGTCCTGACTGAAAGAATGACTGAGTTATAAAGGTCAATGATCAGAAGATCAGAAATAGAACTAGCAAGGATAGAAGGACAGATATTTTTTAAGGATTCTGAAAGAAATTTGACGTATACAGGTAAGAAGAGGGTGAGGTAATGAGACAGTGAATAGTACTGCTTTATGATCAGAGAGTCCTAAATCATAGCTATAAGTGTTGCCTAACTGATAAGCCAGATGTGCGGATCAGGTCCAATATATGACCACCAGAGTAATTCAGAAAAACAACAAGTCAAAACAGTTCAGCAAGGACAGGAACTCATTTCTCAGCTTACCTGTAGTAATGTCAATATGGATGTTGAAATCGCCAAGAAGAATGAGTCTCTGAGAAAGGGAACTTAAGCAGGTTAATAATTCAGTCAGATCAGATGAAAAGACGTATTGTATTTTGGGGATGATAGTGAGTAACAAGTAAGAGAGGACCTGATTTCGTTATTAGCCTAAAGACCCTGCCACTCAAAAGACAATAGGCAGTCAACTGGCAATGTTTTGTACTGCTTTAAAAATTACTGCGACTCTTCGGCCTTGTCTTGAGCTGCGAGGCTCTATGAAGTAAATGTATCTGGATGGCTTCGCCTCTGTGAGAGACGTAAAATCATTTTTTTTTTGCCAGGCTTAGGCATAGCATGTCGAGGTTGGAGTGTGTAATGAATTCTGATAGCACCGGTGTTTTGCCATTAAGTGCTCTTGAGTAAAATGATGCAATATTAGCTGATGAGGGTTCATTGTGGTCAGATCCATGTTTATTTTAACAAATTGCAAATTTGGCACACTGACACTCTTAAGCCATGAATAGGAAGGCATATTCCTAAACACATGCTGCTGTTGACATTTTCATTTGCTGCCTGGCAATTGTGGAGCTCTGACCCACAATGTAAATATTTCAGGTGCCGCCTAATGCCAGTGTCTATAAGGACATTCCAATCTGACTATACACTCTGGACAAACTGTTTAATATGAAGGAATTTATCACAAGAGCATTTTAGCATAGTACAGAGCAATACTTATCTGAAAGTAGCAGAGAAGCAGCACAGCAGAGAAGGTGAGACTGGTGGGGTGGGGTGGCACACATGAGTGGCAATAGCAAGCAGCCAAAGAAGCATATTAGGAGATATTACAAGATATGCATGAAGATATCAGAATTCAGAGATTCCAATATACAGCCACATAATGCTGGGTATTACAGGTATGATCACCCCACAGCAAGCCAGATGGATGTAAAATCAAATCATTTCTCAGTCATTAAGCATTTATAGAATTAATCAAGAGCAATGCAGTATATCTATACTAATAAAAGGCAAAGCCCTCACTGACTCAATGACTCACTGACTGACTGACTGACTGACTGACTGACTCACTCATCACTAATTCTCCAACTTCCCGTGTAGGTAGAAGTTTGAAATTTGGCAGGCTCATTCCTTACAGCTTACTTAAAAAAGTTAGGCAGGTTTTATTTCGAAATTCTACGCGTAATGGTCATAACTGGAACCTGTTTGACTGACTCATTCATCACTAATTCTCCAACTTCCCGTGTAGGTAGAAGGCTGAAATTTGACAGGCTCATTCCTTACAGCTTACTTACAAAAGTTAGGCAGGTTTCATTTCGAAATTCTACGTGTACTGGTCATAACTGGAACCTGTTTTTTGTCCATATACTCTAATGGAGGAGGCGGAGTCACGTATTACGCCTCCTACGTAATCACATGAACTGAAAACGAGGAAGAGATTTACAGCACAAGTCAAACGCGGGAACGAAGGTAAATGACGTTAATTGTTGACTGTCTTTTAATACTGTGTACTTGTTGAGTGTCTTTTAATACTGTGTAAGCATTCATATTTACACATGTGCAATTAAACGTGTGCATTTACGGGGTGATTTCTCAGGCTTAAAAGCTAGCCTTTTATTAAAAAGGTAAATGCAAACTCTTTTCATTCTGAAGGGCACAAACCACGTTAGATTTCAGCCATTAAACGCGCAAAAATGTCAGTACAGCAGATAAATAAGCACAACATATTATCAGTTGTATTGTATGCTTACAATACATATAGAAATGTGTTAATCGTTAACTAATATTATGGGATG
>NC_041395.2:337601949-337604449 GCF_900747795.2 Erpetoichthys calabaricus | reverse complement strand
ATGTAACTTTACTTCTTAAATGTTAATGTTTTACTGTTTAATAATTTATACGCTTCTTATATGTTGTTCAAATTCTTTTATCAAAATACCACTGACAGCGCAATGCACGATAACATGGAGTGAATACACCATACGCATCCGCCCACGGCTGCCCTGCTGTGCGCAGATAGGAGTTGATTCTACAATAAAATAAAATAAAGATAAAAAGAGTAAAACAATCATCACCCATAAAGCGTGTGTGTGTGTATATATGTGTATATATGTATGTTGATATGTGGATGTGTATATGTATATATATATATATATATATATATATATATATATATATGTAGATATGTATATATATGTGTATATGTATATGTATATATATGTTTATATGTGTGTGTGTGTATTTTATATATATAAAACACAGCAACACTCATAACAATGACAACACAATTACATTGACAATCATGTTACGTTATTTTTAAAATGTTTCCTTTTTTTTTCATAACCTCTTTAACACACTACTTCTCCGCTGCGAAGCGCGGGTATTTTGCTAGTATATTATATATATATATACGCATATATTATATATATATGTGTATATATATGTGTGTATATATATATAAATGTAATGAATTATTAATTATTATATAATATGTGTATATATATATATATATATAATATATGTGTATATATATATATATATAATACATATATATATATATACATATATATATATATATATATATATAAAATATATGTGTATATGTATGTATATATATATATATGAGAGCAACACTCATAACAATGACAACACAACTACATTGACAATCATGTTACATTATTTTAAAAATGTTTCCTTTACTTTTTCATAACCTCTTTCACACACTACTTCTCCGCTGCGAAGCGCCGCCGCCGTGGGAAGCGTGGAGGCACCAGGGCTCGGCTCCGAGCCTCCCGGATCCTCTCTAGGAACAACTCTCCTGGCTCCCAACATGAGTCAATGCTCCCGAAATGCCTCTTGCCCTCGGATGCTCCTGTACACTTCCCTGCCTCGCTCCGTCACCGCCGCCGGGGAGTGAACTTTAACAACCTACGCCGCATCACGACAATGTCAGCCGCCACGGCTGGTGCGTCTTTGTTAACGTCGTCCCAGCCGGTTCGTTTTTCACATCCCCGGCTGGATTTATTTTGTGGAATGAATTCTAAGCTGCGTAAAGTGGATTTTAATGTTCTGCGTCCTGTACAGAGATTTACTTCACAGTCATTGGTTAAATTTGAACTATTTAACTCTCAATCTATCAGCAATAAATCCTTACTGATTGAAGAACACATCAGGGAAAAAGGACTTGACTTCATGTGTCTGACAGAAACCTGGCACCAGTCAGAGGTTTACTCTGCCTTAAATGAAGCCTGTCCACTTGGCTACAGTTACTTGGAGGCAGCTCGCAGCACTGGGCGTGGTGGTGGAATAGCTGTTATCCACCGTCAGGACCTGGGGTTGTCCCCTATCTCGATACCTGCAATATCTTCCTGTGAGTGCCTTGCATTTAAATGTAAGCCCCCGTTTCCCCTGACTGTTCTCCTTATCTATCGACCTCCAAAACCCAATTCTGCCTTTATTCCGGAAATTACTGATCTTCTCACAACACTCTGTGCTACTTCTGCCAACATCATAATCTTAGGAGATATAAATATTCATGTTGACAATCCCACAGGTTATCTCACTGCTGATTTCCTTGAGCTGCTAGATTCTCTCAACCTACAACAACATGTTGATGTTCCCACACATTCTAGGGGTCACACTCTTGACTTGGTCATTTCAAACTGTCCCCCAATCAGGAATCTACAGGTATTTGATCTTGGTATTTCAGACCACAAAGTTGTGTCATTGGAGCTGCCCTTTTTCTCCTCCCGTATCAAACCAAAACGACAGATCTACTTCAGAAATCTGAAGAATATCAATGTGGATGCCTTGGCCTTGGACCTTACATTTCTCTCCTCTGACTTTATCAGCTCCCTCTCTGTTGCTGACCTTGTGGATTTTTACAACCAGTCCCTGAGCAGTCTCCTGGACTTCCACGCCCCTTTAACATCTAGGTCCGTCTCATTCTCGTGCCCAGCACCTTGGTATACCTGCGAGCTGCGAAAAATGAAGGCGGCTGGGCGTGTCCTTGAGCGGCGGCTCAAGGCCTCTGGGCTGACTGTCCATAAACAGGCTTACAGAGAACACATGAGAGCGTATGCAGAAGCTCTGAAGGTTGCACGGTCCAAGTTTTATTCCACCATCATCAGAAATGGCTCCAGCAACCCTAAAAAACTTTTTTCAACCATAAATCATCTTGTCAAACCTCCTTTACCTGCCCATTCTGAGACCACTGATGACAGATGCAACATGTATATCAACTTTTTTAAACAAAAAGTTGATAATATCCGTTTACACCTCTCTACCAAGGATATCTTGCCCTTCCCAACTGTTGACTCATTGTCTGAGACCGTCCATCCTCTTTGCTCT
>NC_041395.2:337584449-337596949 GCF_900747795.2 Erpetoichthys calabaricus | reverse complement strand
TCTCTTCCACAATCCCCATTACACTGTACTGTTGATCCTAAGTATTTAACAGTAGAATTCCTGAAGCCTACGAAAAAACTAATAATCCTGGCCCAGCTTTAATCCCTTCACACCTCTACCATCAGCGTCTTCTGCTTTGTAATCCCTTGCTTGCTTTAACTTCTAAAATGTTGAAAGAATCTTTGGGTAACATTTTGTCTTTTCTGTAATATTACTCTCCAGCTGTCTCTTATATGCTTTATAAAGATGTTTATTTCCTTTATAACTTCCTTTTTAGCAACTTTTTGACCCACCAAGGAGTTGTCTTTATTTTAAACTGAGTTGAAATTTGTTAATGTTGAACTGTTAATGTTTAGTTTCATTACCCTGTGTGAACTGCTTATTATTATACAATATAATCATCTGTTGATATGTAGTAGTTTGAAATGTCCTACTTTATAAAACACACAAGAAAGTGTATTATTAAACTGAAATGTTATTTAAACTATTCAGACAAGAATAATTTAGTCGTTTATTCATCAAGCTGAACAGATAGAGTACATCAAAAAAAGCCTCATCATCAGAAGTTAAAAAGAAGGAATTGAGGGCAACTTAACCACATGCCTTTTTAATAGCATATTACATACAACTTTATTAAACGTCTCTCAAACTTTATTTAAAATTGTTACAAAATATGCTGTGCCAGAGTCACAATAAACCAAAGTCCCAATGTTGTGTATTCATTCTAGTATACAATTTGTCACATAATCTTTAACTTTTTTCATATTTCTAAATATAACTTTATATTTTTTTATTAACTTTGTTTTGGACTGCATTATGACATGATATAAATTAGTTATCTTTTTTTTTTTTTTTTTTACTATGACAGAATCAGGTTTTTGTGTTTGCTGTCAAGGGAACTCAAAGTCATGTTGGGTGACATCATTGAAGTGATGATTTATAAACCCGGGTATTCCTCAGTACATTTACTGTCTGAATCTGACTACTACAACTTGTGTTATTTAAAGTACTTCAATTGGCCAAAATCATACCAGTGTTTTTGACTTCGATTTTGGTTCATGATTTGGGGTTACATCTTTAATGGGCTTTCTTCTCTGCTTTTGACATTTTCAAATTTTCTCTTTAAACTGATTTTTTCCTTCTCTTGGCCGGAGGTTGAATCGAGTTTTCTTAAGTTTGACTTGTTTGTATGGAATGATACTTGCTTTTAATAAACTCAATAAATAATAATAAAAAAAAGAATAAAAGCTTAGACCAATTTTTACAAGTCCCAAGATCAATATTTTAACACTAGAATCTCTGAAGCCTATGAAAAAACTCGTAATCCTGGGCCACCTTATATTCCTTCGCACCTCTCCATTAGAGTCTTTTGTTGTGCATTTGTGCCGATAAGCACAAGTAGCAAGCAGACTGCTGTCCCATCTCCCCCACCATCGCAGCTGAACTCAAGCAAAAAGTTCTCCCAGCTCAAGTCTGTTTATCTGGGTGTGAGGTGCCTGGAGTTGGAGAGGGTAAATAATATATCGTTATTTGGAACACATGCATTTCATGTGTGTTCCATGTCTACAATGATCTGGGTAAACGTAGGGAGACAGAAACTGTTGAACACATACCTAAAACAGAAACTTTTTTTCATATTATAATGAGAAAAGTTTGACATGAAGTGTATAATGTATGAAGATTGAAGTCCAAATAAAAAAAAAACCACTTTCACAAAAGGTACAAGTATAATAAAACAAGTGCGCTTTCATTCGTGAATATAACCAAAGACAAAGAAATCGGGTTAGGATATGACACTGCCATGACCACTTGTGTCGTGCAGCAGTAAGAGATTGTGAGTTCAATTCTGGGCGCCTCCTAGATTTACCATTTCAGTAGTGAGCTGCTCTTATTGTTACTATTATAGAATAAAACATACATTTGATTTGAGTCTATAACAGCTGGTGTAAATTTATGGTACTCGCATAGGTTACTTTTTTTTTTTTTTGTTATTCAGTTTTATTCTCTTAGTCACGTTCATGCTCCCCCTGTTCTGACACTGCTATTTTCAAATAAAGGCGTGTTATAACAAAGGTGAACTCAGATGAGGATAAGGGTTCTACATCGGAGGAAGAGAACAGAAGCCCTCTCTGCAAGAAACATCCACTCACACACAAGAACAATGTAGCTGCACCAGGTGTAAAGGCGAAAGATGGGTGTCATTATGCCAGTGAATCTGCCATATTCATGTCCTCAGCGAGACAGCAGGGAAACAGCTCGTCAAGGTATTGTGCAAAGTTCTGTTTGCGATTATGTTTCTTGATGGTCTTTATATGAAAAACATTTAAATGTTACTTATATAAACACCACATCGAATGTTGTTTACCTATATTTATTTATTTATTTATCTAACTACAGTGTAAAGTCAGAAGTAGACTGCAGAGCATCCTGTGTTTGATCGACATAGGCATGCCGACAAAGTACATGTGCAATGCTACTCCTTATTTAGGAAAAGATCAGTTACGGGAAGTGTGATGGCAGCTTCCACCTGCAGCTATAGACACTTCAGTACCTGAGCGACTCTCCATGCTAGTATTTAGATCAGGCAGTGCCATGCTGACAGTGTATGTGCCCAAAAAAGATGTCTGACTGCATTCTTGGTACCATTGCTCATGTATTGAAGTTTATATTTAAAGACAGGACAACGAAAAAGAACAAAACAAGCAAAAAAAATCACTTCATTTTTCACCTTATAAAATGCAATGGGTTAAGCACATGTCATTTCATTTTGTAACCCACTTAGTCCAGACCAGGGTCAGAGTGCGGGCTGGAATCTGTCCACCTACCTCACATTAAACGGTTTGTCACTGAGCGCATTTATCACCGTGGATCCTCCTAACAAAGACATGCCAAACACTGAATTTGAATCTGAAATATCTTTTAGGAATTCAGTGCCCATCTGGTAGCAAACTCCATTGTAGCAGTACTTGAAAGTTGATAGATCATCAGAGCCATAATTAGTCGCTTCGTATTGAAATTCCACCTGCATGAACATTAAATACATTCAGGTTAGCCAGGGTGATGAATAGTTTAGCCAACAAAATGTCTAATTAGAAATGTCTGTTCTTCAATAACACTGATTTATGTTTACAAAAGAAATTATTACTATGACAAATATTGTAATTGTTATACACAAAGGACATATGCTTTGTATAGCTGTTTTATTCTCATTTAATAGATTTTCAAATTAGAATATAACATTAGAAATGAGATTGCTTGTTTGCTCAAAAGCACTCCTTGTACATTATTTCAAGCCTAATATCTACATATTTAGTTATTTTGTCTATAGATTGAACTTAACTGTATACCTGAAATGTGCCATTTGGATTTCTTCCTTTATTGAAAAATGTCATAGTCTCACCAATGAGGATTGTAGACTCTACAGACAAGATGCTCAAGAATACCTGAAGTACCAGTAAAGCCATCTTGGTCTTCTGAGATTCAGTTTCTCTCTTTCCCACTTTTATAGATCCACTTATGCTGATTCTGAACCACCCAGCAGAGACACGTGACAATGTTCTATCTCATTGCTGTAGGCACATTCCTGTTCAGAAATGCTGATTTACTTCAAACACCTGATGAGCTTGACAAACATCATAATTCATTAAAGTGTCAAGTGCATTCAAGATCACGAGTGTCAAACTCGGATTCTTCAGGGCTGCAGTGTATGCAGGTTTTCATTCCAGTCAGTTCTTAAATGGTAACCATTCATTACTGATAATTGAACCCCTGTTTATTTTTTTTTCCTTAACCAGCCAAAAATAATAAGAAGTAAAGAGAGCCAACAGATTACCAGCTAGCTCAGGGGTCTCCAATGCATTTTTGTTGCAACCAGCTGGGATCTGAAATTAGGGTTATTGGAAGGCAGTAGAGTTAACCATTACTGCACCAAGAAAGGCTCCGGAGTTCAGATTTGGCCGCTGTCTTCTAACACATACAACTTGTAACACGTACTTAATACAAGACTTGCATGAAGTGTGCATGTTCTCCGTGTTGACATCTACTCCTTGGCTGTAACAGTGTCCATTGTCCTGCAGTCAGATTGTAAAATTTGAATAGACCAAGGCTTCCCCAATAAAATAAGTATGCGTTATAAGCTTACATTCATGCACTAAACTGAGATCTCTTTTAAAATAATACTACCTGTAGTTTCAAGTTTGATTAACTAACACCAAGAAAGACGTGACCAACAAACTTCACTGACTTAGTGTAGTCCTTTATTAAAATTCAAATTGTGTGATTATTTAAAGCTTTGAGTCAGAAAACATATGCTCCTCACCATTTTCTTCCCAAGCTCCTTCAGTGCATTGCCACAAGATTGCTGAGCTGGGGAGAAACTCACAAGACTGAGGAAAAACAAGCGGTCTGTCATTTTCTTTTGACTTCCCATTTATTTAAATTAGCGTGTCAATTTAGTGTCTGTTCTGGCAGCAACAGTAAATATCTTTGATTCTGAAAATGTGAATAATATTGAAATAAATGATACTGAACACAAAATAAATTATTGAAATATATATCTGCTATATGAAAGAAATAAAATGTTGATGCCTGAACCTTTTTATGAGATAACAGACACACAGTCACAAGGAGTCTAAAGCACACAAATGTGATCATCGATCCAATTGCAACAGCATCAGAAAACTATAAGGTGGCATTCTTCAACATATCTGGAAAAATTAAAATTTATATGTCCTATGCATTGTTTCCATCCATGAATTAAAAAGCTTCTTCTGCTTCAGTATTGGAGTGTTGGGAAGTGTGTAAGAACCGCTCACACAAAAACTCCTGGTTCTTTAATTGGCATTTTATGGTTCTTTATTGGGTTGCGTGGTTCCTCATTGAACCATCTCTTGACAAAGCATCATTCTTTTCTGGGAAGGGTTCTCTGCAAGTGAAGTTAGTTCTTTCTGCTTTAAAAAAACTTCCTAGTAGGTAGAAAAAAATACTGAAATATTTAATGTTTGATAGACTACCTAGCGGGACACTAACAGATTAAGAAAAGTTGGACTTACCCTGCGTTATTGTATGTAGCAAGTCCCTTTAAAATCATCACTTACTGGTTTTTCTATTACCATCTAGTTGTGATGGGTGTCCAGTCACACTTATAGATAATCTAATCTGGACAGAGTTAAAATGTCCAACTAAGCCACCCACTTTTATTAAGAGACTGGAAACTCTTGAGATTTACAGATAATAGCACACAGGTTTCTTTAAATTGGGCGGACAAGGAATGACACAGCAACAATTTCAGGAAAAGCAATAGTAACCTGTTTTACACCAGATGATATAAAAATACACCAAGAAAAAAAATGTAGACAAGAATTTAAAAATATCAGGAGTGAAAACCTTTGAAAAAAATATCACACAGTCCAAACTCTAAAAGTCCATTAAAAACATAACAGTGGAGTACACAATGTTTAATGGTGCAAAGTCCAGTTTGCATGTTGTGTACCAAATGTCCACGGAAACATTTGGTTTGCTGGAGGTTTGCTGCTGAACTGTCAAATCCCTGTCAGTGTCTCTTCCTCGTGGAGCGAGTGTTCTTTGGTCACTTCTGGGCTCCCTGTGTTGCTGCAATGACTTAGGTACGCCTCGCTTCTTGTCTGTGAGCTTTGCTTGGTCCTGTCACGAGTCTTCCCTCTCTCGCTGGACCCACAACATGAGGCCAGACAGGACTATGATGTACGCGGATGACATTGAAATCTATAGTGAGAATTGACTGCAGATTGAGGTGAACCTGGAGAGATGGTGGTACAGGTGAGAGGTGGTGGAGAGAAGGGGAATGAGAGTCAGTAGGAGAAACACGGAGTCCATGTGTGGGAATGCGAGTGAATAGGGTGGAAGGAGCAGAGGTGGTGAAGGTAGATGAATTTAAAAACTTGGGTTCAACAGTCCAAAAGCAACGGAGAATGCGGTAGAGAGGTGGAGAAGAAAGTGCAGGCAGGGTAGACTGGGTGGAGAAGAGTGGCAGTAATGACTTGTAAGAGAAGAGGACCTGCAAGAGTGAAAGGGAAGATCTATAAAATGGTAGTATTGTGGTGAGCTCACAGACAGACTGAAATGACAAAGTGACTTAGAAAGGTAATACTGACTTGTACGGTCGGTTTATTTATGTGTTGTGTTTTCTTCCTGATTAGGTGATAAAATATTTGAAGATAACACCAAGACTATAATTGTTCAAAGATTAATAATTGTTTGTTTTTATTTATTATTTTGCACTGTTCTTTCTTATTTGAATTTTATGCATTAGTGAATGTAGTAACTGTAACTATGTGCTGTATAAAATATTCCTTTGATAAAATCTATTTCTATTTATGTTATTTGTTTTTTTTTTTCTTTTATTCTATTATTGTAAAGCACTTTGGCCATTCCTATGTTGTTTTAAATGTGCTATATAAATAAATTGACATTGACTTCTCCTTAGTAACAATATGGAATGTAAAATCTTTCTCACTTCTTGAGTTAAAATTAATTCATTTTTATTTCTCTATCAAACAATATACCATCAAACAGCACAGCACAATACATGGAGCAGAATGTTTGGTTTCTTTGTTACCATTTGTTTTTAGGAACTTATATCATTTATTATTATTTCTATTTATATCATCAATCCATCCATCCATTATACAACCCGCTATATCCTAACTACAGGGTCATGGGGGTCTGCTGGAGCCAATCCCAGCCAACACAGGGCTCAAGGCAGTAAACAAACCCTGGGCAGGGTGCCAGCCCACTGCAGGGTGCACACACACACACACACACACACACACACACACACACACACCAAGCTCACACTAGGGACAATTTAGAATCGCCAATGCACCTAACCTGCATGTCTTTGGACTATGGGAGGAAACCCACGCAGACACGGGGAGAACATGCAAACTCCACGCAGGTAGAACCTGGGAAGCAAACCCAGGTCTCCTAACTGCGAGGCAGCAGCGCTACCACTGCGCCACCGTGCCACCCTATTTATAGCATTTGTATTAAAATATTTCCGATTAATTTGTTCACATGAATCATATTTTTAACGTGTGTGTTAAAGCAATGAAGAAGCTTAGAAGGAGGAAGTGTCTAAAAATTGAGGGCCATCAAAGATTTGTCGTGATTGATGAATCAAAATTCTCTCCTAAAAGAAAGGTACTATGCAATATTTTTGCTATATGTATTTATGCTTTAAGCAATTAGTTTTATTTTAGAACATATAATAGTATGAAGAATTTCAATTGAAAATCTGGCGCCACCTAAAAGAGCTTCAATTAAATAACAAAGAAAAAAATGTTGTAATGTTTTTGTGTAGTTAAAAAGCACCACTCAATGTGTTTTGCATGTTCAGCATAAAACAAATGCTTTGTGATCAACAACTGCACCTCTGGAAAATATGTGAGATAAATACTGTTATTCTGTATGTCTGTGTCAGGAGCTGAACTGGAAACTCAACTTTAATAGTCTAATGCCTTAGCCATTATATGGCACTAAGGGGATTTAAATAATATAAAGGAAGGCTTTTAATTAACAGACGTCTAAGCAAAAAATCTTTACTATTCGCAGTGCTTTGTTCTTCACAAAGCCCAGAAAGGAAACAATCAAATTCTGCTTGTGAATTGTTTCTGTTAATAAAGAACACACTATTAACTGGACTTGTTATCAGTCTGTGGTTACACAAATGTCTTAAGGCTTCTGAAGAACCATCTCAACTGTCACTTAAAGTGAATAAAACCTGAAGATTTAAAGTAGTAAATTACGCATAATGGAATTAACAATAAATGTTGTGAAGTTTAGATTTTGCAGTGTGGATTTTCAACTAATTAATGCAATAGTTGATATAACACATTCCTTAAATGAATTAACATTATGGTAAGCTGTAAAGCTTATTTTTATTTATAAACTATAGTAATGTTGATTTTTTAATTTAATATCATGTTAGAGCAAACCCAGTTCAGGAGCACAATATATTTGGGCTAATAGTCAGAAGTAACTATTTGAATGTTAAACTGATTGCCCTTTATTCCTTAGAACAACTGGGGTCGATATGGAAGAATCTGGATGAGAAAAGGTGGGGTCTTTGGCATGGCTGGAAATAAACAGGAATCATCAACCTCTCCTGAAAATGGCAAAAAAAAGTTCTCAGAACACATTAATTCCAATCATCCGGAGACATATTAGAAGAGGGTCATCGGTCCTTAGTGATAAGTGACGTGCTTATGCACTGTAAAAAAACCACATGGAGTTTGCTAAAAGACACCTGAAGGACTCTGAGATGGTGAGAAATAAGATTCTCTGGTCTGATGAGACCAAGATAGAACTTTTTGGCCTTAATTCTAAGCGGTATGTGTGGAGACAACGAGGCACTGCTCATCACTTGTCCAATACAGTCCCCACAGTGAAGCATGGCGCTGGCAGCATCATGCTGTGGGGGTGTTTTTCAGCTGCAGGGACAGGATGACTGGTTGCAATCGAGAGAAAGATGAATGCGGCCAAGTACAGGGATATCCTGGACAAAAACCTTCTCCAGAGTGCTAAGGACCTCAGACTGGGCCGAAGGTTTACCTTCCAACAAGACAAGGACCCTAAGCACACAGCTAAAATAACGAAGGAGTGGCTTCACAACAACTCTGTGACTGTTCTTGAATCGCCCAGCCAGAGCCCTGACTTAAACCCAATTGAGCATCTCTGGAGAGACCTAATAATGGCTGTCCACCAACGTTTACCATCCAACCTGACAGAACTGGAGAGGATCTGCAAGGAGGAATGGCAGAGGATCCCCAAATCCAGGTGTGAAAAACTTGTTGCATCTTTCCCAAGAAGACTCATGGCTGTATTAGCTCAAAAGGGTGCTTCTACTAAATACTGAGCAAAGGGTCTGAATACTTAGGACCATGTGATATTTCAGTTTTTCTTTTTTAATAAATCTGCAACAATTTCAAAAATTCTTTTTTTTGTCTGTCAATATGGGGTGCTGTGTGTACATTAATGAGGGAAAAAATGAATTTAAATGATTTTAGCAAATGGCTGCAATATGACAAAGAGTGAAAAATTGAAGGGGGTCTGAATACTTTCCGTACCCACTGTATATACATATATATACATATCTACATATACACATATATACATTATATATACATATACACATCCACATATATATACATATATATATACATATGTCAACATATATATACACATACATACACACACACATATACATATATACATATACACATACATATATATACACACATACATATATATATATATATACATATATACAGTATATTTATATATGTACATATATATATATATACACATATATATATACATATATATATATATATATATCTACATATTTATATATATACATATCTACATATCTATATATATATATATATATATATATATATACACATATCTACATATATATATCAAAATACCCGCGCTTCGCAGCGGCGAAGTACTGCTTTAAAATTTTTATTAAGAAGAAAAGTAAACCTTTTTAAACTGAGGGAAAATGTATCAATAATTATTTGTTAAGGATCTCTTTGTATAGCACGTTGTCAGTTCGCCCCTCTGGTTGTAATATGACCAAGCTGTGTGGTAGCTTACTGTTGAGCATGCAACATACAGTTGGCCATGTGAAAAGCAGTCCTGCCTCAAATCAATGCCAACCTTTTGTAGGGTCTGTCCCTGAGACTTATTAATTGTCATTGCGAAGCAGAGCCTTAGTGGAAATTGTAGGCGTTTGAATTGAAATGGGAGATCAGAGAGTATAACGGGGATGCGAGGAATAAAAACTCTCTCCCCTGAGCCACTGCCAGTAAAAATAGTTGCCTCAATGAGGTTCTTTTGCAGACACGTGACCTGAAGTCTCGTGCCGTCACAAAGTTTCAGTGGCTGTACGCAAATCCACTATCGGTTTCATATTCTGTTCGTACCTTATCAATTGTGTTATTTGTTTTTTGAACAGGTTTGATTCATCGAAGTGATCACTCCTGCTGCGTTCAGTCACTTCACGTGATCCGCTGTCTTGTGTGATGTTGCGATGTCCACGGGTTTATTTAATGACCCGGCAGTTAAAAGTTTCTAGCTACAGCAATTTTAACTCTATTACAAAGTGATCCAAACTGTCGTTTATACCTCGTGTCTTCTCATTAAACTTGTATCTCGCGAATATGGCATTGCAAACGGCAGCGGGTCAGTTCACGTGCTTACGTGGGAGGCGTGATGAGGCGATATAGTTTGACATATATCAAAATACTTGCGCTTCGCAGCGGCGAAGTACTGCTTTAAAAATTTTATTAAGAAGAAAAGTCAACCTTTTTAAACTGAGGAAAATGAACCAGTTGTAATATGACCAAGCTGTGTGCTGAGTTTACTCTTGAGCATGAAATCTAACGTGGTTTGGGTCCTTCAGAATGAAAAAAGTTTGCATTTAACTCTTTAATAAAAGGCAAGCTTTTAAGCCTGAGAAATCACCCCGTAAATGCACACGTTTAATTGCGCATGTGTTAATATGTATACTTACACAGTATTAAAAGACACTCAACAATTAACGTCATTTAACTTCGTTCCCGCATTTGACTCGTGCTGTAAATCTCTTCCTTGTTTTTAGTTCACGTGATTACGTAGGAGGCGTGATGACGCGATACGTGACTCCGCCTCCTCCATTAGAGTATATGGACAAAAAACAGGTTCCAGTTATGACCATTACACGTAGAATTTTGAAATGAAACCTGCCTAATTTTTGTCAGTAAGCTGTAAGGAATGAGCCTGCCAAATTTCAGCCTTCTACCTACACGGGAAGTTGGAGAATTAGTGATGAGTCAGTCAGTGAGGGCTTTGCCTTTTATTAGTATAGATTAGCAAAATACCCGCGCTTCGCAGCGGCGAAGTACTGCTTTAAAATTTTAAATAATAAACTGAGGGAAATTATACCAATAATTATTTGTTAAGGATCTCTTTGTATACCATGTTGTCAGTTCGCCCCTCCGGTTGTAATATGACCAAGCTGTGCGCTGAGCTTACTCTTGAGCATGCAACATATACTTGGCCATGTGAAAAGCAAATCAAGAACAGCAAGACCGCGCCAGCTGCGGAGCTCAGCTTGGAGCGAAATGAAGTGAATGAAATGAGGTGAATGGGAGGGGAGATGATCACGTGACTCCAACACCCGCCTTAACTCTCCATCCCTCCACAAACACACAAACACAGTCTCTCGGATCCCAACTTTCCTTTATATATATAGATAAATAGCAAAATACCCGCGCTTCGCAGTGGAGAAGTAGTGTGTTAAAGAGGTTATGAAAAAGAAAAGGAAACATTTTAAAAATAACGTAACATGATTGTCAATGTAATTGTGTTGTCTTTGTTATGAGTGTTGCTGTCTTTTATATATATAATATACACACACACACATATAAACATATATATACATATACATATCTACATATATATACATACCTACATATATATATACATATACACATCCACATATATATACATATACATACACACACACACACATATATATACATATATATATATATATATATACAGTATATATATATATATATATATATATATATATATATAAATATATATATATATATCTATACTAATAAAAGGCAAAGCCCTCACTGACTCACTGACTGACTGACTGACTGACTCACTCATCACTAATTCTCCAACTTCCCGTGTAGGTAGAAGTCTGAAATTTGGCAGGCTCATTCCTTACAGCTTACTTACAAAAGTTAGGCAGGTTTTATTTCGAAATTCTACGTGTAATGGTCATAACTGGAACCTGTTTGACTGACTCACTCATCACTAATTCTCCAACTTCCCGTGTAGGTAGAAGTCTGAAATTTGGCAGGCTCATTCCTTACAGCTTACTTACAAAAGTTAGGCAGGTTTTATTTCGAAATTCTACGCGTAATGGTCATAACTGGAACTTGTTTGACTGACTCATTCATCACTAATTCTCCAACTTCCCGTGTAGGTAGAAGGCTGAAATTTGGCAGGCTCATTGCTTACAGCTTACTTACAAAAGTTAGGCCGGTTTCATTTCAAAATTCTACGTGTAATGGTAATAACTGGAACCTGTTTTTTGTCCATATACTCTAATGGAGGAGGCGGAGTCACGTATCGCGTCATCACGTATTATGCCTCCTACGTAATCACGTGAACTGAAAACGAGGAAGAGATTTGCAGCACAAGTCAAACGCGGGAACGAAGGTAAATGACGTTAATTGTTGACTGTCTTTTAATACTGTGTACTTGTTGAGTGTCTTTTAATACTGTGTAAGCATACATATTAACACATGTGCAATTAAACGTGTGCATTTACGGGGTGATTTCTCAGGCTTAAAAGCTCGCCTTTTATTAAAAAGGTAAATGCAAACTCTTTTCATTCTGAAGGGCACAAACCACGTTAGATTTCAGCCGTTAAACGCGCAAAAATGTCAGTACAC